>NW_010245447.1:0-9801 GCF_000690775.1 Eurypyga helias | reverse complement strand
CCAAACCATTCTGTGATTCTCTAACAGCCTGCCACTGATAAAACTCATGAATGCAGTCAGGTACCTTAATTTTGACCGAACCTGCTTTTAAGACCTCGCCATCTGGCTTTCCAAGGAAACCATTTCCTTCTGGAGGTGGGACAGAGTTCAGCATCAGAACTCCTAGCTTCCCTTACCCAGCACCTCCCCAGCAGTCTGAGTGTACGTGTTGCCTAACGTCTGCCACAGCACACGGTGTACAAGCACAAAAAATGCAAGGCTTGCTGGTTGTAGCACACCCTCCCAAAGTGCTGAAGCTTCGTCTTTAAAATAAAGTAACTATCACATGGTAATAGTAGAAGCAGGATTAGTGGTGGTTACACAGAGGTCTTGGTTGCTGTCCGGTACCAGATACACACATTGCAAAAATTATGAGCTGGCAAATGCAGAGCCTTTGTGGGAAAAGGGTCCTGTGATTCTGGTGTTTCTGGAGACAACTTTTCAATATGTCTACCTGCATCTGCGGAGTCTTTCCAAAGCAGTGACTCAGAAGTATGAACCCTGTCTCCTTGTAATCTCATAAAACTCTTAAAAAAAACCCTGCAGATGACACTTAAATGTCTGCTCTTATTATTTGCTTATGGAACAGCAAAGGGGTTTGAAATTGTCTTACAGGATCAGAATCGTTTCGGGGGAAAACGTGGAAGAAGCAACACAAATTGCACAGCCATGGTGAGAAGGAAAAGAAAGGAAAATGAGTGACAGATGTAGCAGGAGCCAAGGGAAAAGGATGTCATTGTCTTACTGAAACTAAATGTGTCAGTAAGGCAGTAAATAAATAGAAGTTGTTAGATAAGGCTAAATTCTGTCTTGTGAAACCTTCCTGTTCTGACAGAATAGATGCCACGTAAGAATGCTGGATCTGTCCCAGTGTGTAGGCTGACTGTAAGTGATCACTTCTCTTAAAGATTAACCAGAAAGACCAGATCAAGGGCTTCATTACTGAATTCTAAACTAACAGCAGATTGTCACTTTGTATTTAAGAAATAAAAACTCACCTCTTGTATTGATCTGATAGAGTATCTCTGTGTTAAAAGTAAGTCCATATTCCTTACAGCTTTCTTCACAGATGCAGCTTCTTGTTTGGCACTCCTACCTATATTAGACTCAACAAAATACAGCAATAATTGTTTTTGCATGTATATGCTAAATTTCTCATGCTATTGCTTAAAACATAATGGACTCATTTTTGAGTAGGATGGCAGGTTTTATGTAGCTTGCTATTGAAGTAACACTGCTAAGTCATTTTGAGAGTCCTTCCTTTCAGAAACTCAAAAAGAGAACACATGAGACAGGGAGTGGAAAGGTTTCTGTGGTGTCTTATTTTCCCCAACAGCTGTTAAGGCTTTTTTGCATGGGTGTGGGGTTTTGGTTTTTTTTCTTTCATGGTCCAAGCAGAAGAACTAGGAAGAGAGTCACATGTCCTCTGTTTCATCATCTCTGGAAGTTGCATTGACTTGTTATACAGGAAGTTTTGAGATAGTTTTTTCTTCCCCCTAAACTGCATACTTGAACCACAAGAAACGACCTTCCCAGAGCATGTTGTAATGAATTTATCATACACCTTTGGAATCCCCTGTCTGTGATGCCTGAGTTTTATTTTCTTAGGCCATGGGTCTCTTTCTCTGGTCTAAAATGGGTAGTGTTATCACTGTGGTTGTCATCATGCAGGCATTTTGTGCTCAGAAGATAGGAGGTCAATGATACGTAATAAAGGTGTGCTTCTACCTTGCGTAATGGCGCTGCAGTTTGTACCCCTTACCCCCTCACTCCTTGTCTGCCTTAGCAGTTGGTACTTAGGCCTTGAGTAGGAAGAGAAAGTCAGGAGTGTTTGTGCCTTCTGTCCTTCAGTAACTTTGTCAGGTAGAGAGTTAAATGATGAATTTATTTGCAGGTGTTCCCAAATTGTAATGGAATGTAGTTTTAGTTTTACGGTTTTGATTCTGTGGTTTCAACAGGTGAGTGTGTAGCAGGTCTTGCGTCCAGAGAATGTGATACCACATAGTTGATGCTGTACATAAATGTTTCTGGTCTATGAGCACGTGGATTGAGCAGCTGTGAACAGTCTTGCACATTTTCTGAAGGTGAAGTGTCATGTAACTTTGTAAACCAGTGCTTTTGCTTGCTTCACAAGAGGCTACTGAGTTGCGAACAAGAATGTCAACAGCATGGGATAACCTTGCCCCTCTCTGCTTTCCACCTATCAGTCACAACTTAATAGAATACTTTCATAAGCAGGTTTTGCTGGACACAAGTGATTGATTCACACCCAGAAGTAACACACAAGTGAATCTGCTTGTCAGCAAAGCCAGATACTTTAGTTTCCTGTGCCAAAGACGGGCATGAATTAAAACTCTTCTTTTAAGATGTCTTCCTCTTGCTTGAATAAACTATTCTCTAACTTCTCTCCTAGCATAAATGAGGGTAGATGGTATGATCATAATCAACTTAATCCCATATTGGACAGGATACTTATTAGGTGGTCCTGGCATATTAACCTTGGTTTTGTTTTCCAAGTTTATTTTGATGGATCTAACAATCTAGATGTTTGGCTTTCTGTTACTAATAGCAACTGCTGCTTCTGTTTCCAAAACCCTTCAGTGTTAATTTTCATGAAGGAAAACTTGCACATAGATTGGAAAGAATGTGCTGGAGTATCCAACCTGATGGTACAAATAATGAGTTTGTCATTCTGTTAGAGAAACTTCTGCGTACAGTACTGTGCATGTGAGTTTCACTTATGCAGCTTTATGCTTTCATACACTATCTTTTTTTGTCATAGAATCATAGAATGGTTTGGGTTGGAAGGGACCTTAAGGGTCATCTAGTTCCAAACCCCCTGCCATGGGCAGGGGAAACTTCCACTAGACCAGGGTGCTCAAAGTCTCATCCAGCCTGGCCTTGAACACTTCCAGGGATGGGCATCCACAGCTTCTCTGGGCAACCTGTTCCAGTGCCTCACCACCCTCTCTGGGAAGAACTTCTTCCTGCGGTCCAATCTAAATCTCCCCACTTTCAATTTAAATCCATTCCCCCTTGTCCTGTCACTACAGGCCCTTGTAAAAAGCCCCCCCCCAGCTTCCTTGTAGCCCCTTCAGGTACTGGAAGGCTGCAAGAAGGTCTCCCCAGAGCCTTCTCTTCTCCAGGCTGAACAAGGTCAACTCTCTCAGCCTGTCCCCATAGCAGAGGTGCTCCAGCCCTCTGATCTTCTTCATGGCCTCCTCTGGACTCAAGAGGACCCTTTTATAACTTGCCTACCAAGTAGTTAACTGTCTGAGACAATACAGTAATTCTAAAGCTGTGTTTCCAAGTGTCTCAAAAGTTGCTCAAGTCATTTGAGTTCCCCCAAAGCTCAAGGTGGTCTTAATTACTACAATGCTATTTTTATAAGTGATTTGTTACCTTCCAGGCCTTTTGGCTGAAGATGGGTGAAGCCCTGTACTTTGGCTTAATGCCATGACACAACCAGCATGACAATGTACTGCTTGTCGTTAATTTTCATTTGGCTCTGGGAACTTGCCAACCTGGTGGTGTTCAAGATGTCTTAGGATAGTACAGCATGTTGCTGCCTTAAGGAGTTGGTCTGCATGTGTTGCTTTCTGGCTGGCAATGGTGAGAAGTGGAGACATTAACATGAAAGGAAACCGTGAGCTTTGCTCCTTTATAATATGGCAGCAGCAACTGCCAAGGCAAACAGTGAGACTCGAATGTGTCTTTGGTTAGGTCCGAAGTTGTGTGAATTAGTAAGGTGCTGATATGTCTAACTGCTAACTGTTACAGTATTGGCAAAATGAATTCATTTGTAGGGATTAATTACACACAGAACTCAAACTTCACATTGCATAATGTACTGGCTTCAACTTTGCATAAGAATTTGAACGGTGTGGCCAGTTTCTAGATGTGATTAACAATCTGCGTTTACAAAGTAGGATTTATTACTCAGCTAATGCTTTGCTGCTTGCCCTTCCTCCTTACCCCCATGATGAGTTTGTCTGGTATCATACTGAGTACTCAAAGTTGCATATTAAGGGCAGCCTGCCTATGAGGCTGGATGAATCATGATTCCTTCTTACTTCCTATCTGTCCCAGTATGGGGTCATGGTAAATGTTTCCAATTACTCTAAATTATACACACAGACGCACACACAGCTCCATGATTGAAAGGTCTTTACCCTAGTGACCCCATTCTATCTCCTTGAGCTCACTTACGTGCTTTTGTAAAGGCCCTGTCAGAAACGCTCCCTCAACTTCTACCAGGGAAAAGGTCCAGCTATGATTCCTCTTAGCAGTCTTGAGATAAACATGACATCTGCCAGTGAATGCGAAAAGCGGCACAAGGTCTTGTGCAGCTGTGTCTGCTTAAAGCTGTCCTGTCCCTTTTTGCTCTTCTGCTTCTTTAACTAACCAAAAGTGACTTTAAATAAGCTATCTTTGGTTCGTTTTCAGTTGCTATTTTAGGTGTTCCTAGGTCTGATCCCAAGAGTCTTAAGTGCACATGCACCTTCTGCTAGGGTGTGGCTGGTGTGGTCCATTCTCAGTTCTCAGCATCTGAATTATCCTGGTTCCTGTTACTCAGTTGGCCTTTGACTTCAGAGGATCCTTTGTACTCCTTTTTTTATGCCTGTTATGTTTAGAGCTTTCACTGTCCCTCAATTTATCACAAACAAGTAGTTTTTTGCAAGTGACTGGCAAACAATCCTATGGTCTTTACAGAAATGGTGATGGTGGTATCTCTGGAGTGGCAGCAGAGTGCATGTGAAATTGTCCTATTAGTTTCTTCCTGCTAACTTCTTGCTTGTATTGGTTAGCAGTTTTGGTGTTGTGCTTGTTTGGGGTGTGGTGGTGGTTTTTTTTTTTTGCAAGCCATGCCTGTGATTAAGGTGCATCCTTAAAACTTCTTACCAAGAAGCTGTCTGAAAACATGAACAGGATGCCTGGAAGTGTTTGGTCTGCTTTTTCTAAAGGTCCTTTGTAATGTGTCATGAAGCAATACCCATCTGCTACAGGACAAACTCTTAATGGTTTTTATCTACTCGTTACTGAACTTACTCTTCACTGGCCTTATGTATGGAGCAAAGCTGTATCTACAACATAAAATACTGTTGCAGTTCTTCAAATTGCTCTTCACTTTAAAAACATTTGTACTGCTAAAATACCCCTTAAACTCAACAAGTATTAAGTTATTGATTGACTTCTGTTTAATACAAATAGTTGTTAGATGGACTCACTGCAGTCTTACGGTATCTGGTTAGTGTCTGCAGTGGAGTCTTGGCCTGACTCTGAATCTGAGATGGAGGTTACCAACCATGACTTCTTTGCATGTAGCTTTTTCTTCCTGCCCTTCAGTAAAGTGTATGTAGATGCTGTCTATTATCAGGACATATTGTACAGTTGTCTTCAGGACCTGATCTTTTGAATTTGCTTTCTCAAGGTTGGGAAGCTTTTCAGCACACGCTGGTTCTTTTATGGTCCTTTCAATGGAAAGGTTTGAGTGTAGAGCCCTGAAATACTGTCTTTTCTCCTTATTTTCTATTGTACACTTGCCCTGATTGTATACATGGATGGATGCATAGAGCTGGTTTCTAATTTAAAAAAATCTGAACATTCTTACAATGAAGTTACATGTTCTGTTTGCTAGAAATTAGATTTATGAAGGCAAAGAACTTATATTACTGTGTCCTAGCTGGTGCAAAAAAAAAATCACATTTTTAAGGATGTAAGTCTGTGGCAGAAATTCTGTAACACTGCTTGCTCAGCTAATTAATTTCCAAAGTGTCTTGGGCAATACCTTGTTTGGGCATAGAAATACATGGATTCATTCCAGTGTTTGGAGTTGACTGGCCAGCATATGTAATTTTCTCTACTTAATAGCTGTGGGATCAGTGATGTTTCTCTCTAGTACCTAAGTGTAATTAGTGGGTGTTTTGTTCAGCTTTGAAAGAGAACTTCTCTCTTTTCTTCCCTTTTGTTCCCTAGACAGAAAGGGCCTTCTGGGTGTCAGCAGCAGCACTGATGGTGCTGTATCTGAGAACAAAACTAACTGTTGTAAAGTCCCACAGTGCGTAAGAGCATATATTCTTGGTTTACTTGTATAACAATATCTATAGATGTTACACAACTCGCAGCAGTTCATCAGCTTCCTGGCTGTGCATCTTGCAGTAATTTTATATGTAAATTTAACCATAGAAAAATCACTTGTCAGGAATGACGTGTTCAGTAAATTTGCCTGTGTATGTTTTTAGCTAGAGTATTACCGCTATCTTGGGTATGTTAATAAAGTCATGGTGTAGAAAGACAGTTAAAGGTAGATGAAGGTTGCTGTGTGCCTTCCGCCTGTAGTATGTGAAGTGTTCCTTAATTAGAAATCTGTGGGCCTTGAAAGTCTCAAACACTCAAAACCTGATTTTTTTTTTTTAGGCCCCAAAGACACTGTATTTTTCTTTCAAGGCCTCCTAGTTGAGACAGGTGGACTTAGAGGCACTTTTGTGTTTTTCACTATTGGCTGTTCTGTATGTGAATTAATGGAGCCTACATGCAAAGTAAGCCTTTGGCCTTCAAGACAAGTGATTCTGCATCTACATAGAGACTGGTGGTTTTGTTTAAATACTAGGAATTTTCTGATGCCCAGCTTGAATAATCAGGGAATCTCATCCTTGCCTTCGAGGGGCAGTATAACTTTAGCAGGTGGTGTGATGTCTCTCAGTTCAGAATGGAAAACACAGTTGTATGGGTGTCCTGGAAAGGCTCCACTTCCTTTAAACACTGGTGTTCTTAAAGCTTGGTCTGTTGTTGCAGTGCACTAGCACATTTGAATTGGTATTTTTAATACATTAATATTTTTTCTGTTTTTTTGTTTTGAAACAACCTTATATAGAAGCATAGTGTTAAGTAAATGTATTTACTTTTCAAGTAATCTGTGCTAAGAAACGTAACAGGGCTCTTATGCAAACTTAATTCTTGGATTAAAAAGTAAACCTTGTGAAACTACTTCTGTTTGGTGGTTTTTTCTTTTTATTTTATAATGCTTGGTGTCTTCAAAGTAACCTTGCTTCACCTGTGCTCATTATGGTTTTTTCCTCTCTCTTTACAGCAGTTCTGTGGTGTTCTTGGTCACACATTTATGGAGTTTCTGAAGGGCAGTGGAGACTACTGCCAGGCACAGCACGACCTCTATGCAGACAAGTGAACTGTAGAAATTCATTACTACTCCACCAAGAAGCCCCCCTAAGAGTGGTTGACCAGGATAAGAAGTATTGAATTGAAATTGGCAGAGCATTTAACAACAGAATTCAGATCTGGATGGGGTAAACCTCAGTGCACTGCCTTTCTTTTGCCTCAGTATTACTGGATTCAAGAATTGCTGCTTCTTGTTAGGAGGTTCATTTCATTTCCCATTGCTCCCAACATCATACTTCCAAGCACTGAGAATTTCACGTGGAGTATAGTGAAGTAGACTTCAGTTTCTCTACATCAATTCTCTATTAGAATTTTTTTGAATCCTTTCATAATCTTGTTGCATGTTTAACTAAATCAATATGGCCCGAATGAACCGCCCAGCTCCTGTGGAAATCACCTACAAGAACATGAGATTCCTAATCACACACAATCCGACCAATGCAACCTTAAACAAATTTATAGAGGTAAGGTCAGGACAGAATTCTTACTAGTGTATTTTTTTTTTTAATGCCTGAACAGCATGTTATATTAAGTTTCCTTCTTTAGTAGTTGATAGCAACTGTGGAAGCTATATGAAGAGGTACTGAGACTGTATGTTGAGTTTTTCAAGTACTGATGCCATTCTCCAAAGACATAGACAATTCTGTTCAGATATACTTTGCCTTCACAAAAACATACTTCTGAAAGTGAAGCGAAGAAATAACTGTCTAGTGTGTTTAGAATGTTGTTTAGATCTGAAAATGGGAGTTATCTGGGAAAGTAATGTGTAGGACAATACAAAGATCTGCTAGTGCCTTCCTATTTTTTTTTAATGGTGGGTAGTATTAAAATGGAAAGTTAAATTTTGTTACCATTTAGTTATAAAAAGTCAGGAACTGGAATAATTATCGTCCTGTGCTCATAGGTTTTAACAGTAGGAGGTCTTACAAACCTGTTGTTTTTTAAGTAGAAGGGAGAGAGGGGAAGATTTAAACCTTGCTCAGAATTGTTTTAGTGAAGTATGTAGCTCTGCAAACCAGGAAACTTCCTGTTCCTTTAAAAAGAATAATCATTTGGAGATGGACTACTTATTTAATCAGTGTTTATCTGTATTTGGTTTTAAAAGAAAGTCTGATCCAACATAACAAAACTTCAGATGTTTGCAGAAGAGCTTAAAGTTATCTGGAATTAGCACACAAGTTCTGTTATTTCAGCTTTCTGTATTTTTCAAAAGGTGGCAAACACTTGGTGTGAGTTTACTTACTGAAACTTTTGGAATCGATTAGTAAGCTAACCTGTTGGGAAAATTAAATGGAAAGTGAATTCAGTTTACTCTTAAAGCAGGTTTTTGTGTGTTGGTTTTGTTTGTTTGTTTTTTACCAATAGGAACTTAAGAAATACGGTGTTACCACAGTGGTAAGAGTGTGTGAAGCTACTTACGACACTGCTCCGGTGGAAAAAGAAGGCATTCAGGTTTTGGTAAGTAGTGTAGAACTTAAAGCCAACCCATGCCCCAGGAAAAATCCCTTTGGCGCTACCAAGTCTATAAGTCTATTCTAGCAGCTGATAGAGACAAAAGCTGTACAGACATCCTCTCGTCAGGAGAAGAAACATCTTGTTTTGAGCAAAATCATTTGCTCAAGGAAAACAGATTGAAGGAATATATTCCTAATATTGCTGTAGTTCTAGAAAACCATAAGCTTGAGTGGTTCCTTTAGAACCGCTGTGTTTCCTACCTTTTTTTGTATACACACAGCATACAAGCATGAACAGTTCTATCTTTATGTATTTATGTCATACTATATTCTAGGATTGGCCCTTTGATGACGGTGCTCCACCATCCAACCAGATTGTTGATGATTGGCTAAACCTCCTTAAAGTTAAATTTCGTGAAGAACCTGGTTGTTGTATTGCTGTACACTGTGTTGCTGGTCTTGGAAGGTGGGTAAAGTTTTAAAGATCTGTTCATTTGCCATCCCTGGTGGGTTGGTTTTATTTGAGATAGAGTTGGTTTTCCTCACAGTAGCTAGTATGAGGCTGTGTTTTGCCTGTGCTGTGAATATTGATAACATACTAGTGTTTTTAGTTGTTCCTGAAGAATGTTTCTGTCAGGTCAGGGACTTTTTCAGTTTCTGATACTGCACCAGTGTTCCCAGCTTCTGCTCTACAAGAAGCTGGGAGGGGTTGCAGCCAGGACAGCTGGTTGGTCAACAGTTGTATAATTTTCTTTCCTATTATTTTCATTGCATATTAGTACTAGAAATATTACTACTACTAATATTGCTAATATTATTATTTAATTTCTTTTCAATTACTAAATTGTTTTTATCTCAACCCATTGGTTTCCTTGTCTTCCAGTTGTCCTCCCTGTCCCACTGGGGGAGATGAGTGGGCAGCTGTGTGGTATTTGGTTGCTGGCTGGGTTAAACCACAACACCTGATTAGACTTGTTAAGATTGAGCACAAAAGTTTCTTTGAGGCAAATGTGAAATAGTCACATGTCCAGTTATGGAGTTACTTTTAAGTATGTAGTAAATCAGATGATTAGAAACTGGTTTATGTGGTTTAGTACAGTGTCATAATTTAACTCCGGCTAGCAAAATAGCA
>NW_010245446.1:0-1797 GCF_000690775.1 Eurypyga helias | reverse complement strand
TGCACCATCCTCATATTCCAGTGTGATTGCAATAATGACATGGAAAGAGGATGAAGCACTGACAGTGGATGGGATGATTCTCCAATTCTGAGAATATGAAGCAAGTGTCTCTTCCACCATACAGGCTTGTGTCTTGGCTGTAGAGAGACTGTCACACAAATTCAAGCAATTCAGAAAGGAGATGTTTTGCCCCCAACCATCATGAGACAGTATCTCAGCTATTAGGAGTAAGTGTTTCTCTGCTCAAAAAAGAAAATATAAAAGGTATCCATTATGGGGTACGCTGTGGTTTTACCTATGTAAACACAGAGATGATTTGACAAGGTCGGATGAAAAAACTACTTTGATTCTAGAGAAATAAGTATGTGAATTGAAAGGCAAATAATAACTAGTGGGGATTCTTCTGGGAAGATTGCTGCTTAAATATCCAAATGGGATGGAGGATCTGACATGACCATGTTGGACATCAAAATAAGCCTGACTGGGAAGGAGTGGAAAAAGCACCTCATTCTGACTGGCTCAGATGCCCCGTGCATCCTTGGCATAGACTCAAGCCATCTCAAGAGAGGGTATTTTAAAGACCAAAAAGGGTACCGGTGGGCTTCTGGGATAGCTGCCTTAGAGACTGAGGAATCTGACGAGCTGTCTGCCTTGCGTGGTCTTTCACAGGACCCTTCTGTTGTAGGACTGGTAAAGGTTGCAGACGAACAAGTGCCAATCGCTACCAAAACAGTGCACTGGCAACAATATCGCACTGAGATGCTTTTATTCCCATCCATAAGCTGATTCATCAACTGGAGAGCCAAGGAGTGATGAGCAAGACTCGTTCACAGTTTAACAGCCCAATTTGGACAGTGCGTAAGTCTGGTAGAGCTTCGGAGCCAGTCACAATGGGGTGTTTTTGCCACTCCTTCCCAGTCAGGCTTATTTCAGCCTCCAACAGAGTCATTTGTTGAAAGCCCCCAGTCACACCAGAAATACTACTTGGCTATACCCCCCTATAGCCTGATGGTATGAGGGTATACTGTGCACTGGTATCTACTAGAGCTCTGTACTCCTGAGGCTCTGATGTGCCAGGCCATCGAATCCATGTAGCCCAGTAAAGACGGTTGTCCCTTTCCGCCACCTGCCTGCTGTCAGGGCCCCTCTAATACTCACGTGCATCACTCATGTCCTGGAGAAAGAGATTTTTGGCCATGTCAGTTTGTTCATCCCGTTTACATATGAGATCAGCAACTTTTCTGGCAGGGTCCTCACTAGTAGACCTTTTTTCTTTGAATTCACTTACTCATTCCTCCAGGAGAGAGGTAGGTTTTCCTCATGTCCTCTCCGTGGTCTCTCAGGCAAAACCACAGGGTACCTTGTGAGTGGTATCTGTTGTGTTCCCTTCTCAGAGGAGAGGAATGCTTGCTCCTGATATCTGAGACACTGGCCCATGGAGGTGGGGAGCAGAACCTCTCCTCTCAAAGTTCTTTAAACTCTAGATAGTCTTTCTACAGCTGAGACACAGGCATGTATGGTGGAGGAGACAATTTCCTTGTACTTTTGGAATCAGCAAATCATCTCGTTTACAGTTGGTGCCTCATCCTCTCTCCAAGTTATTATTGAGAGCACGCTAGAATATAAGGGTGCTGCACTCTGCATTAATTTCTGCCACATCGGACTGATGCAGTAAACTTCATCTGGGTCAGTGGATGCTCGTGGGTTGTTTGTGTCTCAGTAAACGATCTCCAGCACTGCTTGTTCTCTTAGATACTGTACAGTGAGTCAGTACCAGGAGGTTGAGCACAGAGGCAA
>NW_010245445.1:0-67948 GCF_000690775.1 Eurypyga helias | reverse complement strand
ACTCGATCCCATCATCCATGTCAATGACGAAGATGTTAAACAATACTGGTCCCAACACTGACCCCTGAGGAACGCTGCAGAAATGCCGCTTGTCACCGATCTCCACTCAGACATTGAGCCATTGACCACCACTCTCTGAGTGTGACCATCTAGCCAGTTCTTTATCCATTGAGTGGTCCATCTGTCAAATCCATGTCTCTCCAGTTTCGAGACAAGGATGTCTTGTGGGACGGTATCGAAGGCTTCGCACAAGTCCAGGCAGATGACAACAGTTGCCCATCCTCAATCCACCAAAGTCAGGACCCCATCGTAGAAAGCCAACATATTCGTCAGGCATGATCTGCCCTTGGTGAAGCCATGTTGGCTGTCACCAATCACCTTCTCATTCTCCATGTGCCTTAGCATGGTTTCCGGGAGGATCTGCTCCATGATCTTGCCAGGCACCGAAGTGAGACTGACAGGCTTGTAGTTTCCCAGGTCCTACTTTTTTACATTTTTAAAGACTGGGTTATGTTTCCCCTTTTCCAGTCGGCAGGAACTTCACCAGACCACCATGACTTTTCAAAGTCATATTAGACTAACAGGTCTGTAGTTACCTGAGCCTTCCCTCATGCACTTTTTGTAGACTGGTATAACATTACCTAGCTTCCAGTTATAGCAGGGACCTCCCCAGTTTCCCATGACCTAGACCTTTGGTAGATGATCAAGGTAGTGTTATGGTCCCTGCCATAACATTCGGTAACTCCTTCAGTACTCTTGGATGAATCCCATCAGGCCCCATGGACTTGTGAATATTCAGCTGATACAGTTGGTTCCAGAAAGAAGGTGTAGGGACAGCTTGGCTGAGCTTGGGACAAAGATAGATCCAGGGGGGCTGAAAGAAGCCCCTTGGTAACATGCAGGGAGGTGGTCAAGAAGAGAGAACCAAAGACACAAGGGGCATCATCTGGACCAAGGAAAAGAGGTTCAGACAGGACTTGAGAAATAGGCTTTTCCCCCAGGGCCAGTGGTGCCAAAGGCTGTGCCAGCTCTGTCCCTCCTGGGGGCTATTGGAGAGGTGTCAGCTGCAACTCTTTAGAAACTGAAGAACCCCATTAAGGACACTTTGCTAGTTTGAAATTTTGATACACTAAACAGAGAAGCTAAGAAATCATGTGTATTCCTTATGTGTGAATAAAAGATAATTTAAAAACATGCACATAACTATTTAATACACAAGAACACTTTCAGCTATATTATGTTACTTCTGAAAGTGTAGAAGAATGCACTATTTACTTGTACAAAAGAAGCTGGATAACTCTCAAATTGGTATAATGAAACCTTTCAAACCAAGAAGCACTCTCAGGCCTCAGAGGGAGTAAACAAACAAAGATGACCAAATTGCTTCTCAGATTCCATTTCACATTGCTAGGCTTCATATTAGGTATTTACTCAAACAACTTTTGTTGTAATGGAAGTATTTTGCTCCAGAACTACAGTTTTTATCTTTCCATAACTTCATGAAGGAAATAAAATCTAATCTTTTGCTGTGACTACAGGAATGTGATCACACACATCCACTGATATCTGTGCTTTTCTACACAGAAAATCACAGCTCAGGAAAAATAAACTGAAGGGAGAATGAAGAACTCCAGCTGTACGGAAGAGAGCATATAAAACTGATGACTTAGAGATACCATTATAGTAGCAACAGTGTAAAAAAAATATTTTAAAAAATCATAACATGCATATTTAATTAACAAAGTGATACTGTACCGCAGTTGTGATAAACTAAATTATTTATCTCGCTTGCCTAAGCACTATCCAAGACTTATTTTTACCGATGGAAGAAGTGTAGGTTCAGCTGTGAAACAATGCAAACTCAGAAAGTCTACAAGTATGAAATTTCAAATTGCTAATACTGAAAAATGCATTACTACAACATAATACGTATTTTACATAGTCTTAAAGAGCAACCAAAATAAAAGGTTTCCACCACTTAAAGGTACTTGTATGGTCCAAGTGCCCCTGAAATCTCAATACTTCTGAACAAAACCAGCCAAAATGCTTCCTATTCTGAATGCCTGTATCACAGACTAGGATCAGGAAAATCTGTCTTTGAAAAATGTGAAGCTTTATATTACAAAAGAAAGGACTGAAGTCATTTCCTCATATACAAAAATCACAAAATGTAACTACTATTCTAGTTTCAAGCTCTGTCAGGGATGATTCTGGCATACATGCCCAGATACTACACACAAGTTTGCGATTAGTCTTTCTGATTCTCATTTGTACTCCCCTCTTTGAGTCCTAAGTTTAAAACCTTTCTTTCCAATATCAGTTTTATTGATTTCTTTTGCAACTGTTTCTTTACAGGTCGATGGAACTTCAAGTTATTACATGGATAGAATAATATTTTTTTCTAAAAACATGTTGACTGCTATCAGACAATGTCAGATTAAAATAAATGTATGACAAGTGTGGGCTATTCCACTCTAAAAAGTTGAATAATAAACAAGGGTGAGCTCACAAAGTCTTGGCAAGAATTCTCTCTAGCATAAGGTAGAGTACTGAATACACCATGGACTTGCCTAGGGTCATCAATCCCCCCCAAGAAATGTGAGTCCATGCACTTGTGGAAAAAATGGTGACATAAAAAGGTATACAACTCAAACACAGATTTTTATTTGCCACAGTATACTTCACATGACTCACTGGGTCAGGACATTATGCAGGCTGGAGCTATAAAGTGGCAATCAGAAAGTGAAAGCTGGTAAAGGTGCTTACACCAGGAACGTGAAATAGTACAGAACAGTATGGATTTTTTATTGGGACTGTTTATACATATTTTGTTGTTGTTCACTCTTGCTGTTACTGAAAGGACATGATAATTATAAGGAAGTTGGTTTTCAGCTTCTTAAGAAGAGGATTTTGCATGGTTAGTTTTTAGATCACTATCACTGTACACAAATGTTGACGACTTTTGTTCTGTGGAAATTAGGAGTCCTGGGATGAAAAACGTAGCTAGGAGGCCTTTCTACTATGTATAGGAGGGTTCGAGGAACACTGCTTTGCTGATGGATGAGTAGAACTCTGAAAGTTAACTCAGTTGCAGAGATGTAGTGGGATACTAGCAGGCAGAAAACAGTAGCTGAAATAATAGATTCATACATAGCTGGCTATGGCTATAAAATAATTTATTCTAAACCTCTGGACACCATAAATATTTGTTTTCACAAAGTTACCCTTCAGTAGCTCAGTTACTGCTGCTTGATAAAGAATTGGATGCCTTTGACTAAAACAGAGTTTCTGATATACACCCAGTTTTGAACTGGAGAAATGAGAAATGGGAATCTCTGATGTCCCCTTACTCCCCCCAACCCCCCTGCTTTTCCCATTAATCCAGTCCATATGCTGTTAAAAAGATTTTTTCCCACTTTTGAATCTGCCTGGCTCTAATTTGTAGACACTGCTTCTAGGTTTTTCTCCCCTAGATTAAAGAACCCTTTCCTGATGAGAAAATGGTTAGAGAAAACAATCTAGCAGAGCTCAACACTGAAAAGCACTTTCTCTATTATATTCACAGCATAGAAAGAGCACGTTTTGGAGACACAATAAAAATTTTCACATTCACGGGGCATTCCTTGGTGGAGACACTACTTACAAACATCACCTTTTTATTGTATTTGTCTTCACTTTGGTACTTAACAACTGTAATCAAATGATGGAGAGCTTTCAGTATTTCACTAAAGTATTCTTTAACAGATTCCATAATGTCATTGTAGTTTTTACTTTCCCTTTAAAAACTCTGGATTCCTGCATTCTATAAAATAGTTTGCTAGTAACTTCACAATATCTCATACTGAATGAAATCACCTTGTACTCCCACCTCCATTTTTATATAATAATTTATGTCTTACTCATGTTTCCCCAATATCACATTCAGGGTTCATGCTTTTTCTTTACCTATTATTAAGCTTTTCTTCTTTTCAGAGTCACTGATACTGAGACAAAACCCCAATTTTTTAAGATGTGGACTGAATATCTTATTTCTAGGTACATACATTTGCTTTAAACTGTAGCAATAAATCTAATGTTTGAAAGGACCTAGACTCGCAAGTGATCAGGAGGACTGTATAATCCATCCTGACTGTTCATTTGCCATTGCAGCAATCTTTGTGCCATCTTGCAAATTATTTTTTGTTTCATATTTCTTGTAGACTATTGATGAAAATGTTGAGTAGCATCAACTGATACTACATATAGTGCATACAGAAAACAAATAGCTCTATTCCATAATAATATTATATTAGTTTTTGTGATTTATCAACCCACTCTGGTTAAATTATCTCCTAGTTAATACTCCATGTCATTCTGAATGATAATGCTAATTTCACATACCTAATGTTGTGCAGAACAGAGTCAGGTACTTAAAAAAAAATGTCTACAAATTACTGCAAGTACATAGCTTTTTTTTTTTTTCTTTTTAATTATATATGACATGAGCATGAGGCTTGTTTTAGTCATCACAAGAGCTTTCTGTTAATTCATTTTTCATTTGGCACCCATCGCTCACCCAGGTCCTTTGCACAAAAGTTGTTCCCAGGTAGCACTGGTGAAGGGCAACATTCCTCTCATTTTGCACTTCTTGCTGAATTTCATGACTTTTCTCTTGGCCCAGTCTTTGCCCTGGATGAAGCCTCTACCACACAACATGCCAACTGCTTCCCTTAAGCTAGTCTAAATCTTTCTGACTTTCGTTTCTCCTGGGCAGCTGAAACTATTCAGTAGTGTTTTATCTTTCCAGACTTTACAATAAATATATTGTTATAAAAGCAAGGTTTGGAAATTATTTTTTATTATCCTTTTTACTAGGCTTGACTAGAATCCTGAGATAAAGCCTTAAGGAAAACCAAGAAAATCTAGGAGAACTACAACAGAAAGAAAAAGCCTTTGAGCAAAAGAATGTATTTAAAATATAACTCTTTAGGTAACAATACTTGAGTAAAGCTTGATAAGTTATTATCAGAAGGTCCAAAGTGATTAATAGAATAAAAGCATTTTTTGTACATAACTGAAAAAATAAACAGGCTATGTTAAGTAAATATATATGAAAATGTGTAATTCATATATTGTTGAAATTATCCAATCAAAACAGAATTGAAATCTCTTTGTTTTGTACTTTCTTAATGAAAAATATACTCTCCTTTTACTTCTGAAGGTACAAGTGAATTTCCTGAGTTATGCTTTTTTATGTTATTCTTCAGACTCTGCTAACTACGCAAAAGAAAACCATCTTAAAAATCATATTGTTTTAAAATTAAGTGCTTTTTCTGTTCTTTCATCTACACTGACTATCGTTTACCACACCCTCCAGAATTCACCACAGCAATGGAATTTCCCTCCATTAAATGTTTATGAACTTTAAAACGTCAATAAACAAGAACAATTCTATTGAACTCTGAACTAACCTCATCCCATTCTAATAGTCATCAGCATATCAACAGGAATAGGCACTGTTACGATGAGAAAAATAGCATTAGTCCCTTTCTGTTTTCAAAATTCCCATCCAGCAAAATATACCAGTATGCGCTGAACATTAAGCACATGTTTCAATCCCTCCACAGTCCTATAAGCATTTCAGAATGTGCTTTGCTTAAGTGCTGTTTAAATCAGTCTGACAGCAATGTGACTTAAGCATACGCTTAACTGCTTCGCTGGTTTGCGATGGGGTAACTAATGTGTTTAAGACTGGAAATAGTCTGCATATGGAGTAAAGGCAACGTGACACTATCACAGAGTTTTGGATCTGCCCAGACTCAACCATGTGCTTCCATTTCTTTGCCACTCTTGTCAGTTAGGTTCCAGTTCATCACAGCATCTAGGCAAATGGCTTGCCATAAAACAGCTGTAGGAGAGGCACAGAAAACATGCCCTTCTGTATTACATCAAAAGCAGAGTAATGGTGAAACAAGATCTTAACTGGGTCCCAAAATCTGTGTCCTGAAAGAAGGACTCCATAGAGATATGTTCTTTGGTAAAGTGTAGAAAACAGCTACCTTGGTACAACTGGTCAAAACTCGGCATGTTCATCCCATACAGACTACTTCTACTTTGTCTTTTAAATCTAGCCTTTTGGTCCAAATCAGGATTCTTGCAGAAATGCAACTGAGAATTTGTCCTAATTTTTAAGAATTAGAGCTTCTTTTCTTTTAACTTTTATAAAAATTAATTAATTGGCTACCCCATCTTTTGAAGATCTAAGAGTCCTTCATAGCAAAGTAGAGGGCAGAGGAGGGCTTTACAGACTTTCAAACTCTATGCCACATAAATAGATAATGGCTTCAAGAATACGTCTTTTTTTTTCTTAGATTAACAAGGAACCCAGAACCGCTGGAATTCTGTCAGGCAACAATTTGCCAACAGGGTTCCCCAGAAGCAAAGAGCTCACAAGCACATACAATGCCTCATCCAGACACTGTATACATATTATGAGAGGTGTCCAGAGAACCACACCATCAATGTTCCTGCAGCTTGGCAGACTCATTTGGTAGGTTTCATTGGACCCATCCTAATGTTTTGGAGGAAACTAACAGGTACAAGAAAGAATATTTTTACAGAACATCTTGCTTTCTGACAAGCCTACATATTTCAGAGAAAAAGAAATTGCTTTAAGTCCTCCAGCAAGCTTTAATCCTCAGGAGAAAACCTTTGATACTCAAGAGTGGCGGCCATCCAAGAGAAGAGTAAGATGTGAATGTTTGCAATGGCTTGACATACTGTTACTTAAGTATAGCAGTAATTCAAGGAACAAAACACTGACAATATGCAGCTGTGAATTACATCATCTTTAACCTACAACAAAAGTGATTGGTGTAAGTAAAGAAGAGATTGGTGCCACTCCTCATTTCTGCAGGAAAAGTTGCCATGGCCCTATCTGTCACCCCAAACACTTGAACTCTTCTGCCTTCTCTGGAGGGAATTATGGCTACAGCCCAGCTGCCTGTACCAGCACCATAAATTCTGACAAGGTCATGAACATCATAAATACTGATTCTCACAGGGTGTGTAGACAGAGTACCTGAATTCACTTCATCCAAAATACACTCTGCACAGTAAAAAATTCAAGAGAAAACACTCTCATGCACTACAATGAAATAGTAGAAACATTGTCAAACAAGGTAGTTGTAATGGGTAATGAACATTTGGTAATTTAATTTTAGCTTTCTTTCTGTTTTTTTGTTATCCTGTACAGAAGCTATTCTGCTGTGTACATCCCACCATTCACTCAGCAGCACAGGCACTACTTTTGACCATGAAATATACTTTGAATGATACCCTTGGTTTAAATCTAATCTTCACCTTGTCTCCTGCAGAGATTAAAATGAGAGTACCACAGAAAGATCATCAACCACCTTTGCTCTCATGCTGGAAGCAGACACCTATATCAACTTGTGCTAGCAGGTGGAGTAATATGTTGTAAGGTCTGCATGGTTTCAGGGTTGATAAAAGTTTATAGATCCAGAGGTTGCCAGCAAATGCTTTACTACCATTGGATGTTACTAAATCAGATAGAAACATTTGGGGTTTGTTAACATCCTGAAGAACTACCTGAGACCCTCAACTTCAGCAAAGCAAAGCCTTCTCCTACTCTGGACACTCCACTATCCCTTTCAGTGGTGAAGTTAGCTAGGCAGCTGCCCACCGCTGAGGTAGCCCTGCCAAAGGACACAACCACAACTGGGCAGCAAGGAATGAGAGCCTCAGTGTGCCACAGTCACTACAGAAGTGCACACATGAGGACAGACACATGGAGATCGGACAGCTGTGCAGGCAGAACACCATAGCGGTGGGCTCCGGAGTAGGGTCTGAGACCAACAGCATATTCAGTCACATGAAAAGGCTGTTATAAAGCCCCTAACCCCAGCGTGGTTTCTAATCCTATCACTTGAAATCAGTGGCCCAATTTGAAATCAGGTCAGGTAGAAACCACGCCTGTGTCACTGTCACAGTTGCTGCTGCCCTCCCCATGCCCCCAGCTGTCCCTGCAAAGCCCCTGGCAGGTACACGCTGTGCGATGGCAACCGCAGCTCCTGCTTGGGGATCCTCAGCCATGTCACCACCAGTCACAGGGAGCAGCACCCCAGAACAGCTGCACTCTTCAGCAGCTCATGGTTTAACATCACTTGAAGTGGAGCACCTTTTTTCTCTGCTTACCACTCGTTTTTCAGCACTGAAAAGTGCACACCGTTCCCCATTCAGCTCACAAACTGTGCATTACCTTTCAGGACTCTTTCTGTTGACTGTGACTGACAGCAGTGTGAAGATTAGGCAGCCTTTTAATCTTATACTAGCCATGATTACCATCAGTGGAGTAAAAGAGCAATTGCCTGGCAGTGCAAGTCTCAGACCAATAAAAGGCTCTCAGGGCAGAAAGCAGTCATACACTAAGTTAAGCTTCCAGCCTATTCAAGTCCATGATGTCTTCCTGTGAAAACTGCATAACTTAATGATAGTTCCCTGGAGGATTTTTCATGAGCCTTTATGACAAAGGCACATAATTCTCATTAAGATAATTTCTCTACAATATTTAAAAAAAAAAAAAAAGGCAAAAGAAGAGGGAAATAGGTTCAGCTATTTATTTTTAAATTACAAACCTGAACACAATTCTTTTTATCTTAAACATTTCAATGTCTTTCTTTATCTGGAAGACTTAAATTTGTATTTAAACAGATTATGAGACAATCTGAATGAAGAACAACTAATTTCCAGAAAACTAACCTCTCACTAGTATTCAACAGGTACCTGAAACATTTTCAGCATTAGGAATGCTCCCACAGAGACACTTGTACAGCTCTGACAGTGTATGATCGGAGATTATTTTGAATTAAGAATAAGAAAAGAATTAATTTCCCCACTACATAGGCATGGAGAATACTAATAACACTGATGTTACAGCTCTGTTCAGACTGAAATTAGGCATATAATTTCAGAACATGAAATTTTGATTAGTACCAACGCAGAGATTTCTGTGTAGATAAAGTCCTTTCAGGCATACCCCACAGCTCTGCATGGTCTTTATCACAAAAGTAACTGTCACCTGTGTCTCCACTGCCCTTGATATGTACAGTTACTGAACTAAAATACCCTGAGTGTGCTTTCACATGTTCACTCCAGCCTCTCTGACACAGCATGAACATCACTGTCAGGATTGAAAAGTGTTTTGAACATAAGTATATAGATACTGAAATCTGGTTTACAAAGCTAACCTAACCTGTTAGCAAATGGTAACCACTGAGCAGTAATGACATAGGTAGCATTCAAGTAGATGAAGTCTAGATTAAAGTTTCACATAACTCATTGGCAAGCTCTGAGTCACCCACCTGTTGTTCAGCCTTATGGGAGACCTTGTATGAGTTAAACTCAAAATGCCTTTTAAAGCAAAGCAAGCTGATGTGACATGGCTTTGCAGGTTTTGGTTTTTATACATATATATATTGATTTCGTTTAAACATTCATTAGAAACACCTTGCAGATTTAGATGGACACTTGTCATAAAGTAAACAAAGGCAACAAAACTGGCTTTCAAAAATGTCTACTATGAGAATTAAAATGGAGCCAGTAATTAAAAAAATTAATGAGGCTGACTATAGTATTTTCAATCCAGCATTCAAGAAACATAGGTAGTAAAGAATAAATATTTAAGCCACAGAGCTCATTAGAGGTGACTGAACAACCTGGCCTTATATGCTGAAATGTGACAGATCATAGTAGTAGAAAAGTCTGAATATTAAATTAACTCCTATATTCTCTCCTATTGAATCTGCATGATCCTTGTTCACACAGATTTAAGGAGGAAGATCACATCATGCTATTGGTGACATTACTTCTCTGTTATCTGAGATTTGAAGTAAAGGAACCTGAAAGGAGAAAGAAAATACAAAAATATCTAAATCATACACAGTATAATTTATGCGCCCTACACTGGAACTCTTTTTTTTTTTTCACACATTGCTGACAAATCAAAGTATTCTCATCAAATGGAAGCACCATGAGAAGTGTGAGATATATGTTTCTTTTTGAAATCTGGTCTTGAAAGTGAATTGTTTAACCTCATGCCTTTCTAAAGTTCTCCAAAGAGGATAAGAGACCTAAATGAATGTGTAAATGAGCAGTTCACTTTTCAGTATACAAATATTACACACTGACTTGATACTGCTTCCCAGCTCCTACAAACGGCTGGATAACTGAACCATCACTGACAGTGACATTATTCTCATATTTCACTACAAAAAAGAAAAAAACTCCATGCTGTTCCTGCATATGAGCACCAAATTATTTCTCTTCCACCTACAAATTACTTTTGAAGAGCATCTCAGTATTCCTCAGAGAATAAGATTAGTTCACTTTTTTTTGCACATCTGGATAAACTCAGTGATTAGTGTATTTGAAAACTATAGCTTCATCTGCATAATGTAAGCTCCATACATCATACAAATAGAACTTCCAGTACTTTGTGAATTCTCCAACATTTTGAATGATTTAACATAGTGACAGCACACTCTGGAAAAGCAGCCATCTGATTTTCTTCTATTTATACACGGGACTGGAAGGCAAGAATAACTACATCAGATACAATATCAAAGCAGCATTAACTAAGAAAAATATCTATTTGACTTTTAGGACATAGGATAATATCTACACACATGCAAAATCGGCATAACTACATATGAATGATGAAAACTACTCTTTGAATGATGAAAATACACAGACATACTGTTGTGTAATCTCAGCACCTTGGAGCTAGAAGCACAAAGGCTTTTGCTACAGCTGGAGTGCTTTCTTCTTCCATGTTACTTATCATCTCCAAAATTTTAATAATATTGTACACTCATGAAAGACATCTACTCAGTCTTAAATTTTAGGCATTGTCAATCAAACTGGATGAATTAGGCAACCAAAGGCACACTGCCACATGCCATCCCAGGCCAATTTTACAGTCCAACAGTCAGGTTACATCTTTTTCAGAGTTTTCCCACAGTGTGGTTTTCAGTGTATCCCTCTTGCTTCTTCTAATTTCCATTTGCTCAGATCAGCTGCTTCTGCAAACTCAGGTCCATAGAGGAAGTCTGCAGTGCGAACACCTACGTAATTGACATTCCTGGCAGTTACTTAAAAAGTCTATCTATCTGTTAAATCCACAACCACAAAGATAAGAATAAAAAGAAAGGAAAAAACAATTCAATTATTTAAAAAAACCCCAACCAACCAAACTACCAAACCCCACCAAATTCATAGTATGTTCTATTTGATTAATTTGTCTTTTTTATGTCATGCCTGTCATTAAACTCACTTAGCAGGACCAGAGTCTGTCTCTTTTCAGGGTGAACTTTTACAAAACTAGAGATTTTCAGTTTAGACCCAAAAATCTAAGGCAAAAACATTTTTCCTCTCCAGCAATGGTGGTGTGGGAAAGCAGACGGTCAGTAAACTCAAGCTGAGATGGTGGTTAGTTGACCAACAACCAAAACACATTGCAAGTAAGCCTTTCCCTGTGTCCAGCTATCATTGTAGAACCTATTGTACCAAAATAATGTCTACATAGTCTAACTAGAGGCAAATATTTAAACTATACATCAGAATATTTTTCATAAACCACTAAATTTTTGATGCAGATATATATTAACATGAATACAAGCCACTTGGAATGTGAAACAAAATCTGCAAAACATACCACAGAACACAGCATTTGTAACTAGGAGATGAGAGGGAAGACTGATAAAACCAGGAACCAGATATTCTGGAGATTATCCTAAAACACAGATTAAGGTAAAGCACTTTTAACAATGTGTTCATTTGTGTATTCAGACTGCTGGACCTTCAACATTCAGATCAAGTCGACTGCACAAGCTTTGTAGACATGGAAGAGCTGTGGGTCAAACAAGAAAGGCATACCCTTGGGACCTCTGGACAATGATCAGAAAAGCTTCCCAGGAAGTGTATTCATGCTTATCCAGGGACGTCCAACCTGATCTGTAGCTGAAAGGGTGAATACAATGTTTTTTGCTATAAAACCATTATCTAAAGGCTCTGTGGATTTCCTAATATGGGTATTTCAGGGAAAGTACTGAGTGTGTTATGCCTCTGCTGGCAGCGTATATGTATTTAATTCTATTTTCCAGCAATTGCTGGTAGATATAATGACTGTAGGGTGCCCTTTCACTTCCCAGTAAGATTTCTTTCCCAGGACCCACTCCAATGCCTTTTGAAACTACACAGAGAGGTCTTCTTACAACCCATAGATGGTGAATCAGACTCTTGAACTAAGGCTACCTGAAAATTGCCATGAGGGAGTTTGTTCTTCACTGTGAAGGAAGAGAAAAATCCCAGACATTTCTGCTTCTGAACTCTTTTGCAGTGCAGCCAACATCAACAGTTTAGACTCTCTACCACCCATCTGGTGGAGAGATATTGCTTGAAGTGACTTTCTGGCTACCTGTCCTACATGTATTTTTGAGAAGAATACATAGGTCAAAATAATGCTCTTCCCAGAAGGATCTTATTACAAAGTCCAAGTAAACTCAACACAGCATAGCACATGAACTCTAGGAATACTTGAAATCTACTGCTCTCCATGTTGCTGTTCCTGTCAATAGAAACTTTACACATTGCAGGCAATGTACATTTAGTGAGTGCAATTAATCACAGGTGCACAGTCCCTTTTAGAGTATTATTTTTCCTTTCACTGGGAGTCCTGAAAATAAGAAAAGAACATTTGTAGTGTGAACAGTTAAGGGGCTTTGTACAAGAATCCCACTGTGAAATTTGTGGCCCCTGTTACAGGGGAAATAAAACTGGCTCTTACTGGCCTTAGAATGTACAAGCCACCAGTAAGTCAAACTGGAGGCTCTCCTTACAGTCACCGAGTTTTAACCTCATTGTCAGTTGTCCAGGAAAAGTGTTTTTGACTTTGTATTGAAAAGCTCTTCTTTGGGATAAGACATTTAAATGTTCCCCAAAAGAAAAAAAGGAAGGAATTTTAGTTTATGACTGCATGTGTTAGCTGTAAGGCTGGATTTCCTGGTATGTTTGCAGAAGCAGCTTTTAGTATAGCAAGACTAAAGTCCATGCACTTTACGTTTCTATTGGGTACATCTACATTAGCAGTCTGTTTTGAATCAGAATTATGCTTTTTAAATTATGCTCTCAATCATCCCCACACCGAACGCTTTGGCTCACATTGCAGAGTATTCTTGGAGTGCATTAACGAGATACCTTTGGATGAAATTAAATGGAAGTACTTGTTTCAAAAGCACACCTACTAACCAGGGGCCAGATTAAAGTTAATGTAAAACCTGATGAAACATCATGCACCATCAACTGGACTCCACAGATCTACTCCTAATGAGCTGTACTTCTTACTGTGCAGACAGGGAAATTCTTGACGCCAGCTCAGTGACAGCAAATCTGTAGGTCAGGAGTACAGCATCCACCCAAAGCCTAGGAAGGTTGGCTCTTGGATACAAGATGTATCCCCTTCTCTCTTGAAGCATCCCACTACTGTTGATATGTCGGACCGAATCTCCCAGACCTACCCTCGGCACCACATGCCTACACTGTACTAATGAGTTCCTGAATTAAATATGTTCTTGTTTGTCATCTCCATTTACTTCCAAAGCTCAGATCATGGCCTGTTCTGGGGTATCTTAAATAGACTGTGTAGACGGTATGAGTAGCTGATTTGATGCATAGTACACAGTGCTATTTGGACAGCTTTTGCTACTACTGCTAGAGCATACACTGCATAGCAGCTTTCCAATATCTGATAATCTTTCTCTTGTCAAAAAGAAGCAACATTCCAAAGCTTAATATTTCTGAGTATAAATGGAAAAAGAATGCATTCTTCATATATTAAGCGGGAGAGCTAGAGATTACTGCAGGCACCAAGAACAAGCAATCATTAACTAAAATAATTTCCTGCTAAGGAAGTTGTATCTTTAAGATAGTTAAGAGTAATGGAGAAGAAGCAGGTGTGTACACTATCCAGCCAGTAAATAGTAGAGCAGAGGCTGGCTGCAGCAAACTGATTTTTTTTCTTTTTAATGAGTATTTGTTTTCAACTGGAATTCAACATTTATCATAAGTTTACTTATGTATCTTGATTGGACTCACATGTAATCTGCTATCCCTAATTAGGCAGTAGCAGCCAGGCAGTGTCACTTACAACTTCAAGACTTCTGTCAGGTTCACATGCAATTATACAGAGATATTCTAAACCTTACCCATTTTTAGGCTAGTACAGGACAGGAGAAAAGCAAATATTTTTAGGGTTTTTTGTCTTTCCTAGTAGGGTGGAGACAAATACCTGTCTTACAATATACAAAACACAGGTGTGGCCTTACTCCATGTGCTCAGTCATGTGAAATAAATAATGATCTAATTCTAATCCCTCTCTCAGACATTTAATCACAAAACTACAGAGCACTTCTCTACCTCTCTGGAAGATGAAGCTATTCTTTGCTTCACATATGATTGCACCTCCTTTTATACATACAGTTCAGGCATCAGAAAATATCAATTTTCTCCATGAACGTCTGAAAGTGCATCTAGCTTATCAGATCCTTTCCCTGTTTACCACTAACCTCCCAAACTAATACACATACCTACATCTCCACTACTACAGAAGGTATATCTTAGCATTATAGAGCTTTTAACAGTATCGCCAGATACTGTTAAAAAATGTTCAAAGTGCTATGACTCTCATCAAAAGATGAGAAACAGTCAAGTTTTCAAGATTTTCTGCAACTGCATCAGCTTTGTCATGAACAATTTCAGTCCAGAGGTCATCATTAATAATTTGCCTTCCTGGGTTGATCAAGAAATTGTAAGCCTGGATCTATCAATGCATCCTAGCAGGAGGAGGTGGAAGAGGAAAATGAACCTATCATGTTATTGCCTGATAAAAGTCTGATATCTTTTGATTCTCAACACAAACTGCAGTCCTGAGGGCCCAAAGTTAATGCATCTTTTGTAGCTTTAGTGAGCTGTTATTTCACATACGACCTGCTGATCTCCTTGTTCCCTGGTGACACCAGACAGATGTTTTAATGTCCTACCCTGTAATCAGTTTGCCAGTAGCAAATTGACCCACTGGCTCTGACCTTCCCACCCTTCCCCACACACACATTTTCAAACATCATCTCTATTGCTGAGGTCTTTTCAAAAAACTTCTTAATATTTGTTTGTTTGTTTTATATCCAGACACATTTTTGTGGAAGGTCATTCCTTCCCTCACATGCAAACAGCTTCTTAAAGGTGGCTTTATACCCTTCAAATGGACACACCATTTTTTAATTTTCACATTAGTTTTCTGTTGAGAAATCTCTGCATACTTCCTCCTTTGTAAATAAACTAGATGAATACTATCCCTAAGTCTCTGGAAGTGAGGTAAAAAAAAAAAATTCTTACCCACTCTGATTAACTTGTTTTGCAAAGCAATTTTAGCAGATATCCCCTCCGGAAAAATTTCTTAATTGCTTACTGAAGGCAGAATGCCCGTGACTTGTTCTTGACATTATTAGAGAAATATTTTACTGTGATTTTTGGTGTTGAGCACAAACTGTATTACTTAGAGGGAAACAAATCTCAGTGCTCTTATTCATAATTTCCTGAAGTTTAATAATTAAGATGGAAAGAAGCAGTCAACTGTCAATTAGCTTAATTTTCATGAGGCTCTTAAGTAATAAAAACTTGCATTCTGGCACGTGTCAAAAAATCCCCCAACTATGCAGGCCTTCTATCTCCAGAAGATAAGTTATAACTCGAGCAAATTCCAAGTTTTCATACAACCACGAGGTGATGTACATGTGTATGTAAATATAAATATGTATTTACATTTGTGTATTTATATAAAGGGAGTGGTTTAAAGACAATTCAAAAAATCCTAGCTGTAAGATATAAATACATTACCCAGAATGCCACATATTGTGTAATGCATATTATGAATAAAAAGCTCCACAAACAGGTAAGAACTGTACAATTGCCCCTGAAAATGGGCCAGGGCAATCCCAAGCATAAGTACAGGCTGGGTGGAGAATGCATTGAGAGAAGCCCTGAGAAGGACTTGGGGGTACTGGTGGATGAAAAGCTGGACATGAGCCGGCAGTGTGCGCTGGCAGCCCAGAAGGCCAACCGTATCCTGGGCTGTATCAGGAGAAGTGTGGCCAGCAGGTCGAGGGAGGTGATTCTGCCCCTGTACTCTGCTCTGGTGAGACCCCACCTGGAGTGCTGCGTCCAGCTGTGGAGCCCTCAACATCAGTAGGATATAGACTGGTTGGAGCGAGTCCAGAGGAGGCCAGAAAGATGATCAGAGGGTTGGAGCCCTTCTCCTATGATGAAAGGCTGAGACAGTTGGGCTTGTTCAGCCTGGAGAAGTGAAGGCTCCGGGGAAACCTTATAGCAGCCTTCCAGTTCCTGAATGGGAGCCTACAAGAAAGCTGGAGTTGTTTTTACAAGGACCTTTAGTGACAGGACAAGGGGTCATTGCTTTAAATTGAAAGTGAGTAGATTTAGATGAGATAACAGGCAGAAATTCTTCACAGAGAGGGTGGTGATGCACAGGAACAGGTTGCCCAGAGAAGCTGTGGATGCCCCATCCCTGGGAGCGTTCAAGGCCAGGCTGGACGAGGCTTTGAGCAACCTGGTCCAGTGGAAGGTGTCCCTGCCCATGGCAGGGGGGTTGGGATTAGATGATCTTTAAGGTCCCTTCCAACCCAAATCATTCTATGATTCTATGATTTCCAGGTAGAGAGTAAAGGGAATCAGTAACAAGACTTGACTTCTGTAAATTTCTACCACCCGGTCCACTTACTGTTCCTAACAGATTACAGAGTGAGCTCAAGAAAACAGACATCAGGTTACTGTGACCTACTGAACATATTACATCTGCAGGTAGGAGCTAAACGGCAAATCTCTACACTTCATTCATCAGCTTCGCAAGTAAGAATGAACTTCCCTGGACTTAGCAGCAATTTTTTTCTCTTTCTGCTTTAGATATAATATTTTTTTTTCATCTATACAAAAACAAAACAAAGTCCCATAAAAGAAGGTAAAATAAAATGGAAAAACAACAACAAAAAGATCTTGTGACTTTTAATGTGAACAGCAGCTCTAGTTATGAGTCATTATCATTTTAGACAGTGCCTAGATAGAAGGACATGTTATGTTCCAGTGGTTCATTAAACCATGATGAACTAAACCCACTGGGTATAACCACTGGGATGCAGTCTACTCTGCTTATATGTGTCGTGCAGTAAACGACAGCACTAATGATGTATTACCTTGTATTGCACCTATATGGTTTAAAACAAGTATTTAAAACATTGAAGATAAGTATTCTGGCCTCCCTTACACTCAAAATGACAGACTACCTATGCAAATTAAAAGATGGTGTCACACTTCAGGAAAAAACACAGATCTGCATCTGTGAAGATATATCATTAAATCTGGTTTAAAAAGGTAACTGGAATGTCAGGGAAGATAGCTCATCATTTATAATTTATCAAAATAGAGAGTGTACATGTACTCACTAGCCCTCTTCTGCTCTGGTCCTTTCCACTTAATAGAGCATTTTTATCCTCACCCTGACTACTTGCATGTTCCACCTCCTGTTATCAGATGAAAACCACAGCCAACAAGAAGTGGATGGACCGTGTCAGACAAAGCAGAAAGAGTTACCACACAAGAAAAATCATATGTCTTTATGAGAACTGGCAATAATGACAAAGATAGATTGGACAGAAAGCTGGTTGAGCTGGGCTCAAGTGCCTTGTTCACTGAGAGAAGAGGTTTTCAACTCCCAGGATTTAGCTTTCTGCAGAACTTTTGAAAAAAGATTTTATTTTTGGTTGGCCAACCACACTGTACCCAGCAGCTTTATGGTCACAAGTTCTAATCTGCAGCCAGGGTGTGAGGTAAGCATCCCACTCTTTCTCTATTTAAACCTGTTAGGGGTTGGAAGGAAACAGCCAGTTATAAAGTCATTGAATGTTGGATTACATGCCAGAGTGATCATCCTTAGGAAAAACATCCAAGCTAAATAATCCATGTTGCAGAAGGTGCTAGCAACTTAACTTTTTGCATTTGGTGCATGTCTCAAGGTGTTTGCAGTAGGGGAGGTGTTGCAGGGGTGGCCTCTGTGAGAAGATATCAGGAGCTGCCCCTGCGTTGGACAGAGCCAGTTCCAGCCAGCTCCAAAATAGACTCACCATTAGCCAAAGATGAACCTATGAGGGATGCTGGTGGCAGCTCTGATAAGATATTTAAGAATGGGTAAAAACCACTGCACAGCACCTGTCAGAGAGGAGTGAGAATACATGAGAGAAACAGCTCTACAGACCCCAAGGTGAGTGACAAAGGAGGGGGAGGAAATGCTCCAGGTGCCAAAGCAGACATTCCCTTGCAGCCCTTGGAGAAGACCATGACAACACAAGTTACCCCTTGAAACTTAGGGAAAAACTGCTGTAACAGGTATTCAGACTGTAGGCTGTGGAGGACCTCAAGCTGGAGCAGGAAGATGTGTCCTGGAACAAGCTGCAGCCCATGGTGAACCTGCAGAGGAGCAGGCTCCTGACAGAAGCCCATGCAGGAGCATGTTTTCTGTCAGGACCTGTGGCTCTTGGGGGACCCATGCTGAAGCAGTTCTTTCCTGAAGGACTCTATCCCATAGGAAGGACCCATGTTGGAACAAGTTGTGAAGGAGGATATCCCATGGGAGGGACCCCACACTGGGGAACAGTGTTATGAGAAAGGAGTGGCAGAGAAGGCATGTTATGGACTGATTATGACCCTCATTTCCCACCTCCTTGTGCTGTTTGAGGCGGAAAAGGAATAGGAGTCAGGAGCGAAGCTGGACTTGGGAATAAGGGGGCACAGAGGGAAGGTGGTTTTAGTTTTTTGTTTCTCACTATCCTACTCTATTTTTATTTGGCAAGAATCTTCCCCAAGTCAAAACTCTTGCCTGTGACAATACTTGGTAAGCAATCTCCCTGTCCTTGTCTTGACCTATGAGTCTTTCATCTTATTTTCTAACCCTGTCCTGCTGAGGAGGGAGAGTGAGTGAGCAGCTGGGTGGGCACCTAGGAGCCAGCCAAGGTTAAGCCACCACACTATTTTATGTGGCTTCTGAGGGATCACAATAGTAACATCCATACTGAGAGTGACTACACTGTATTATTTCTGTTGCAGATGGGGCTCGGTAAAATAATAATCCTTGCATTAGCCAAGATAACATGACAAATAAACCATAACTGCAATGTAGCAATTGTGTATGCGGTTTTTTCCAGGGGGCAAATTAAGAGATATCGCCTTTCAACAATTTTGCTAATAAATAAAACAGGGAGATGGTATCAATTACCTCAGATCAAGGATACTTAATTGTAAATTAGCACTCAGTGTTCCCTCCCCTTGCTTTTCATTGTATTCCACAGAGGTTTCCTTAGCAACTAGGTCATGTGACCAGTTTAATCTTCAAAGCTGTAACGTTACACTGGATTCTTTCTGAAGGCAAAACAAACAAAAAAGGGCATTTTTAAATTTGCAACCTTCTAGATATAATGATAATGGGGCTCTACAGAAGGATCTGTAGCAGCGAGGCATATGAAAGTTCACCATTTTTCTGTGGTGGTCAACAATTGTTTATGGACACCAACATGATGGCCTGGAAACACCTCACTTCTATAATTTGTCCAATATAAAAAGCAAGACCACTCCAGACACCAGCAACATTTCTGGAGACAAAAAGTGACCAGTCACTAGTCCTCCATGATGTCTTTTAACTAGGCAGCACTCTCTTCTTATTGATTGCTTCTCAATGTTCAAAATTAGGCTGATATGAGAGAGAACCTCAACAGCTTGGGCAAAGCAGGTATTATTTATATTTTAGCACTGTGTTCCCATCCAAAACATTTACATATGTACAGGATAAACAAGGTGAAAGGAGGCAAGCATTTTTCACTTGTAAACACAAGCTTAGCCTGCAAGAGACAGGTTTTATGGGATTTCTGGTCATAACTTTAATGCCTGAATACAAAACAAATAGTTTTTACATGATTTTTATATGGCAATAGAAAGAATGAGCAACTTGATTCAAATGAGTGCACTGTCTCCTATGCTGCCCCTAATGTAGGCTAATAACAACCTACCAAAGCTCAGAAAATCGTCACTTTAGTCTCTTAAGCAGCCTAGCATACACTATACGAGTGTCCTGACATCCCAGAGCACTGACTTCAAGCATTAGCTAGGCAACAGGCAAAACAAGAACTCTATTTTTGGGCAGAAATCTCCCATATTCCTCATCCTATGAAGAACCCCATGTTCTGTTTGCCTTCTTTTCGACCAGTTGCCACCCACATGAAAATAACATTTTATATTATTTAAATAATGAGCTTAACAATGGAGAGCAGATCCTTGACTTGATTCTAAGGAATGAGTGTCACAGAAGTAATAAAATAGCCTAAAATATTCCTAGGTAAATGCATAAGTGGTCTTGATGGAGTTTTTGCCTTGATTACAGGAAAGTTTTTTGTTTCTTAACGGGACAAAGTGCAGGAACCAAAACTCCTGGTTAAATGTCCCATTTCCAAAAATATTCTAATCAAATGTGAGTTCCTGTACCAGGACTTTAAAAAAAAAAAATTGCAGGACTAAATCTATCATAGGATATTAGTAACAGTCTAAAACACTATGTGTGTAATCATGACTCTGTGGGAGGCAGAACTAATTAAACATGACATCATTCTAGTGCCTAATTAAAGAGAAATATTAAACTCATCTTTCATGTAAGAGAATGAGAAAGTGAATTGAGTTTAATGAAGAGGAAAAAATTTAAGAAATTAAAACATCTACAAAACCGGTATATTCTCTGTTAAGAATATTTAGTGAAACAGCCCACTTCTAGCATATCTTCTCATTTTAATGTTCGATACCTAATACTGCACTGCATGGTAGCCTTCAGGAAATCCAGGTTTCAATTTTGTGTACATGATACTCAACAGCAAGTGGGAAAATCTCCTGCCAATGGGAGTACAGAATAAATCTTTTGTTCTTTTCTTCTACACACAGCTTTTGCTTTATTAAACTGCCCTTATCTTGACAAGATTCAGGGGGTTTTGTCCAACCTATTTTCTCCCCCTCCCCATCCTGCTGAGGCAGGGAGTGATGGAGTAGCTTGGTGGGCACCTGACATCCAGCCATGGTCAACCTACCACACCCCTCTTATTTTCCATCTCCCTTTACCCTTTGTTTTGCAGCATAAACATAAGCATACTCAATCCATCAATAAAAAAGTTATTCCTAGCAGTTCTTACTAGACCTCAATCATTGCGATGGACGTGCCACCATCAGTAGATGTCTTCACTTCCTCCACATTATTTCACTAAGTGCTCCCCCCATGTTAAAACTGATGTCTCCAATAGTGCCACACAAGAAGAACCTGACCTGCTAAAATAATGCATTCAGTCCACAGCCTCATGCCTTGATATCCCACCCTGTGATTGATGTGTGCCTATCTGATATGCCCTGGCTGGAGTACAGCTAATTGCATCAGTCAGATGAGAGGACACACTTAGCCATGCCACTTATTCCCAGCTGTACTCCTAGGATAGGCTTTTACTTGGGTCAGGTGAGCAGGGCATATCTACACTGAATGCAGAACACAAGTATGCATATATATAACTTCTCATTAAGAGACCAGTAAAGTACAATAGGAGTTAAAACATTGGCAGAAATGGATGGAAAGAAGAAGAAACTGCAATTTAAGTAAAACAAGTGTGACAGATTGTACAATTCCCTTAAAACTGGATGGAGACTTCATAGGAACATTTTGACAGCATAAAGCAAGGAGGATGCCAGAGATATTGTCTTCCTTAAATTACTAACAGTCCTTGATTGATTTTATACATATTAATAGCTCTTTCTGCAGCTATTTAGTTTTCCCATTTAAAAGGAAATGGTCGTGGCTAAAGAAGGTGAAAGAGGGTGGAGAGAGAGAAGGCATTGAAATGGGATCACAAAAAGCCTAGATAGGGTGTAAAAGAAGATTAAAAAAATATAGTTTATTTTTAAAAGGTTAAAAGTTCTATTACAAATTAATTTAAAAATGCATGTTCATCTTGTTCCTCCAGTAACTGTAAGCAGAACGTAATGAACAACCATCAGGCATTTCAATTTGTTTATTAGGTTTTGTCCATTCTTACCATCCCTTGATGAAGAATTATTGTTGCTGTGAGAGGCAGAAGCTCAAGAGTAAAGCAACAAGCACAAACACATCAATGCTTAAGGCCATTTCTTTTTAGTGGAGTACTTCTGTATTTATTGACTTCCCTTGGTAAATCTTTGTCAGTGTAATGCAAAAACTGAATAGTCCATGCCATAAAAATGTCTATGCAAGCTATAAAATTGGAAACAGAGGACAACTCTCAATTTGACTATTGTTCCTGAGAAAATGCAGAAGTATTCCAGGAGTTACTAAAGGCAAGACTTTGTTGGCATGCATGACAGAGAGGGGCATCTGTAAGCTACCCAGATGTACACGTATTTTGAATGAAAAGTGAGCACCCTACATTTAGCTAGGAACTTGTAGCTGGCCACACTGCAAAAAGTCCTGCTCTACCTTTCAAAAGTAACATTGTTTGACCACTCCTCAACCAACAAATTTCACAAACTTTATGTTCCCTTTATGGAAACAAAACTGATAAATTATCTTCCTGCATGCTCTTATAAATAATTTGATTTTGTTCATCAGTGTATACACAAATAATTTTCTTTAAAGGTGTGATAGATTCCCCCTCTCTCCAACCTACCAGTAAAAGTTTAATATATATTCTTCAAATATGAAATATGTTCTTCAAATGTCTCCAGTTTTCACCTAGAAACACCAAAATATTCAACTTGTAGGTTAAATTGCTGAAAATGCTTGGGGAGGCAGTGGATGAACAGAATATTTAGCATTTAAAGGAATGTGTCAAATAACATTTTTTTCTGTCTCTCATTGAGAAATGATGAACAATAAAACAGCTCAGCTGTGTGATTATGTGCCCAGGTGACTCCATCTCCATTTTTCAAGTACGCTGCACTGCAGTAAGTATGTTTTACTTACTCTTATTAGACTATTTCAAACAATTTTATAACAATATGGGGGGGTGGGGGGGTTGTACTTCATCTTTTGCTTAAGAAACAAGCAATTTGTAGAAGGTTTGGTTTTGGTGTTCTGTTTTTGGGGGTTTGGTTGGTTTTTTTTTAATGTGCTGTACTGTATGGAAAATGTAATGTTTAGGTTCAGTAACCTAGCAGTGACAGCAAGATGATTTCAACACTTGAGTATCTTTCCTGTATGTGGATATTAAAGATTGATGGCAGAGAAACAGGAATGAATTGTGGGACGCAAAGGAATGCAAGATACCGTGAAGGCCCTCCTTACTGACACCCAAGCCAGTCTGGATACTGGAAGCATTAAATGGAAAAAGCAGCTCTGGAGGCAGCTAGAAGAAGCTAAGGTACACATCCCGCTTTCTTTGCACATGTTATAGGTACGGGTTTGTTCCAGTAACTGCTGGACTTCAGCAGGTCTGATCTACTTTCAAGATCTTTGGTCTGGGTAGAAAAACAAACATGATTTCTGCTTTTGTCAGTAAAAACACATCAGTTCTGCCACAAAACAATCCTGTACTCATGGGGGAAAAAAGGCAGGTTTCATCCCTCAAAAATTATTCACTCTGTACCAGACGAGCTTTGTGATTGCCTTCCATGGATGCCAATTCCTTCATGAATTAAAATGATTACTGTTTTTTTCCTAGCAAGGATCTGTTTACATTTACCCACTTGAGGTATTAATTGGTGATGAGTCTTTTTTCCCCACCATTTGCCATTTCAGTGGATCTGTAATCACAGTAAGCTTTTGACAAAGGAGACTGCTTACAGGTTACAGAACAGTCCATAATCTTTCCCATGAATTTCTGTTTATTTATTTTCTAACATTTAAATATGAAAGTCACTCCTGTCAAAGTTTCAAAAGAAATGACTTAGTGGTTCTAGGGTTGTGCCCAGATCACCACCAAAGCACATGTTAGAAACACATCGTGCCAGGTAGGACTGAGATACAAGAAAACTGATCTGCCCTATGAGCTTGACCACCTCTAGATACTATTTGCTGTGGTGATATATCCGGTTGAGAACACTTCCTTTAAACAATAACCAAAATAATCTATTTTTGTTACCAATCAACTATATTTATCCTTCAAATAAAAACAGTGTCTGCTGATACACATAAGAGTTTAAATTTGTCTAACTGAATGGGGAGTGGGGGAGGGGGGTGTTCATGAGTTTGTTGCACTTTGTGAAAAACATTTGGAAATGGCATATAACATTTTAAAAATTATATTATTTAAGATGAAAAGTGAAGTGAGCTCAAGAAATGATATTGTGGTCCCTTGTGCCGCTACATTAAGTCATAGCCTTTGACTATGTGATCATATCTTATTTTTCTTCATAGAATCACTACCTAATTCTGCACACAAGTCAAATGCACAAGGAAACAAAATTAAGGGATGGATGAATAATTATTGATCAAGGTATTTTGCAACTCTGGAATGTCTTAATTCAACACCTATATTCAATTCTTCTATGTCTTTTCAAAATTAGATATACAACAATATTCTTTGTTTTGAGTGAAAGACCTGCAGTGATGCTGCAGCTGTATGACAGAAAGTTGGCAATGGAGTGTGGGGGAGGACCCTTGTGGTCCCACAGGTTTCACACAGATTGTTATGAAGTCAGTGCTGAACTAATTAACATGGACACAAATTTCTGCTAAAAATAAAGAGGTATTTATAAATATAAATCACAGCTAGTGTAGAAGAGAATAGAATTCCTTTTCTCCTGATGAAGATGAGTATCTCATTATTATGAAACCAGTTGAGATAAAGGGTAGAGATGCTTAGCTTCACTCAAGCATGTTAAAGAAGCTTTAATTATAATGGACAGTTTCTCAGGAGTCTTTCCTTTTGTTGGTCTACAAAGAAAGTGTTGAATTTTCTCCCTAATCTCTGCTTTAAATGGGGCATTTAAAAAGTTCAGAGTTTCTTCTGAATGAGATTTCAGTATAAACAGGTAGTCCCATCTTAAGACAACATACCAATATGGTGTACATATTTATCAACACTGGGAGTCATGGAAAGAGCAGATCCTGTGAGAATAATTCAGAACCACAGAAGCTCAGTATGGAAGCAGAGATTTCCCAAATCCTGAGATTTGGAATGTACCATAACTAGAAGAGAAGGAAAAGACACTTTCTTTTCAGGTAGGGTGGGTATTTCTTGGTGTTAGGTTTGGGCTTTTTTCCAGGAGGGGTTAATTTTTTGCATAATTATTCCATTTCACATATTTCTTCTCATTGGAGATCCTACTTACCATCTTTTTCATTTCCATATGCAGGTTGACAAAAATATCCTTCCAGCATGTTTCATCTTATTTAGATGCCACTGCTACAGAAGCACAAACAGCACCTATTCACATTTACTCTGAACATCTGAGAAGTATTTAATATACTACTCTTGAGTTATTCTAAAACAGGTGAAAATGTCACTTTGTCAAAACCAAGACAAGCCCAGAACAGCCAGAGTTACGGCAGTTACCTTGGACACTATGGTTTACAGGAGAAAGTCTCTCTCCAGCACCTCATTCTCTGTTGGGTTTTTGGTTGGTTGGTGGGGTTTTGACAGCTGATCCTTAATATATGTTTTCCACATTTCTTCATACAGAAAACTTCATTTCACTGAAGTTTGCCTTCATTTCCTATCAGGGAAATTAGATAACCTCCATCCCAAATTCTGCATGAGCTGACACAAGAAATTATAGATCTCAACTTGTATGTTGTATGATTGGAAAATACCAAGCCTACTAATACAAGAAGGAAAGGACATAGGAAGTGCTCATTAATGTAGTCTCATTAAGGGCATAAGTGATTTAGAAATTAAAAAGTAAACACAAAAAACAAGAAGTTATAACACAATATATGCTCACCTAATTTAGAACGTGCCAGATCAGTCTGATATCTTCATTAACAATTTTTTTTTTTGGCTAATTTAGAACGTGCCAGATCAGTCCGATATCTTCATTAACAATCTTTTTTTTTTTTGAAGGTAGATGAACTTCAGAAAGAGTTCATAAACTGGATTTTATTAGGCTATTTAGCTATGGGCTTCTTTGCAAAACTATTTAATTGAAGAGAAGTAGAATTTGCACAGGGGTTGTAAAGTGGGTAACAAAGTGATGAATGGGAAGATAGCAATTCTTGGGAGTTAAGACCTTAAAAAATGAAGGAGAGGGGTAACTCCTGGAACTCCTCAGATGACGCTGATTGAACCAATTTAATCTTCTATTTTCATAGGCTGGGACAAAAGTAGGAGGGTGTTGCTGGTGTTGGAAAGTTAACAGATCCAATCAATGGAATGGATTGGCTTGTTGGACATGAAGAAATGAGTTCCATTTGGGTCCAGGCTGAAGCACAGCAGATACCAAAATGCAATAGCACAAAACACAAGTCATGTACTTCAGGACTTAAAACAAGAAATTCTGCTGGAAGGTATCCATTTATCAGTTGGAAATGACCAAGAAAGGGAAAGGTTGCTGTACTGGCTAATTAGATGACAGATAGCAGTAAAACTATAAGACACTTTTGATAAGATATACATTTTTCATGGAACAGAATTTTTTTCCTATAAACTCTAGTAACAGTTTGAAATTTACTTGGGGAGCCAGGACTTTAGATTAAGTAGCATATCTCAAGGGATATGCTATGAACAGTCCAAGAAATATTGTTTTGATGTATCCCATTATTACAAGGTTCCAGAGTGGGCCTTGATAGGATTTGGCTTGTGGGTGATTTTGTTTTTTCCCCACACACTCCCTCCTTTTTTTTTTTTTATATATATAAAAAAAAGGCAGCTTCTTGATTTACAATTTCAGAGTCAGGTGATCATTTCAGCAGAAGAAACTGCAAGGTACAAGACAATTCTAAAACACATCTCTAGGGCTAGATGCAGTACCCTCTGAAGTAAATGGAAAGATTCACATTAACTTCAATGTGCTTTAATTACAAAATATAGAATGTAAAGGTCATTTTAATACATATTTCCTGCCTATAATTAGGTGGGCTTGATGGAAATTTAAGAGCAAAAAAGCAGGGGCAGATAAAGATAGCATTTAGGTAGTTGTAATGTAATCTAACCATGCAGCAAGTTACTGAGCCAGACAGATCATTCAGTGCTAGTCCAAGAGATTACTCAGTCTCTGGGTAAAATTCATTAACCTTTAAGTACCACTTAACTAAATCCTTCTTTACAAGTGTCTACCTCACCATGACAGCTTTAAGCTGTTTACAGTCCTGAGAGGGAGAGAGGGAGAGCTGAAAGCCTAGTATGCTTCTCTCCACTGATAAAATATATGCTGTGACTTGCAAATTTTGACAATAAAATAAAAGTGAAAGTAGAGGTCATTACAAGGTTTTGTTGTACTTTTGTTATGATTTACTAGTTTGCTACAACGTTTTTGCAAACAAAACATTGGTTACCATACCTATCAATAAATATACTATAATCTACCTATCAATAAATATATTTTCTAGAGAAAATGCTCATTTTATTTCTTACAGTTGATTTTTTTTATAAGGATATGGATAAAACAAGAAACTCAGTTTGGAAAAATTGTATTTGAGAATTCTGAAAATCCTGCTTAGATAAAGATGATTATGTTGGGAGTAGGAAGCGTGATTCAGCTTTCAGAGAGGAAAACCTGGCTTAGAGCAAATGGTCCTTTGATGCTGAATGGAAGAAATAATGAAGATTCACAAATTGAAGTAGCTGAAGACAAAAAGGCAGCCAAGTCAAAACAAACTGCAAAACAGAACAAAGATTAAGGCAGCATTCACCATATTCCTAGGGTCTCCTTCCAGAGAGGATTGCAGTAGTCCCACAGCCTGCAATGGCAAAATATATTGAAGAATTGGAGCCCTAAATTTTCAGAAGATTTCTCAGGAAACTAAAGAAATCAGGAAAGTCACGTTTCCTTGTAATTTGATAAAGGATTGCTACAGTATTGGAACACCTCATGAGAAGGACACTTCTGTGTCATTGTGACAACCTGACAAAAATATGGTACTATTTTAGGAAGCAGAGACAAGCAATATGCAAATTGTTTGTAGGAGATTACCTATGCCTTTGTAATTTGCCAAGTAAATCTCTAACAGATTAGAATAAATAAGGATTTTATTAAAAAGATGAACAAATACACAAATTAGCATAAACCAAGCTGCCTCTTAAAGTTCTGGAAGCTAATTAAGGAAGAGACTTTTCTTCCCCCCATAACAGAAATCAAGGTCATAAAGTAGAGATGTGATGAGTATGTCCAAATAATCAAACCCCTGGATAGTGAAAGCAGGTAATGAAACTAATCAAATTGAACTATGGATGAGAAAATTACTTTGTCAACTTAAATTATGAAAATTTACAGAGGAGTCAGATTTTTCCTGTTTGAGTTACTTAGCCAATATTTAAAAAAAAAAAATGTGGGTTTTTTTTTTCTTTCTACTGAGGACAAAAAGATCTGTAGGACATGAGTGTCTGAAGGGCAAAGTCTACTTTGATCTCAGATTCTCACAAGAATAAATTGTCCAAACATACAATCAATGTATCTTGGCTCTCCTTCAGAAAGTATAGTAATACTTATAAAAAATCCGATTTATCATGTTCTCCAGTTTCTTATTACTACAATTTATTTTGTTTCATCCTTTCTGATAATAACACATAATCTTGCCAAAGACTTTTTGCCAAGGTGGGACAGTTAAAACTTACGCACCATCCACTTCTGAACACAACCATTTTTAATTCTGAAGAACCTACAGGCTAATAAGAGGGTAGCTGGGTTTTATTTATAGGAAATTAATAAATAAGCAATTCCCACACCAACAGCTACAGCTTATACACATAAGTGAAATCACAATTGAAAGATACCTTCACTAAAACAAATATTGCTTCATCCTCGTGGGCAAGGTTAACAGCTCAGAAATTTTGAGAACAAGTAGCGTGGAAAGAGAATTATCTATCAAAGTTCTAACCAATCTGGTGTAAGACCAAATTACTCTTGTTCACTGCATGTCTTTGACAACTGACACAGTAAAGACAAGCAAATTGTATATGGCCAGTTTTTCCCTTGGCCATTACTGACTCCTCTGGGGTAAACACATCACAGCTGGAAAACATGACAGAAGAACCTGGTAACCTGGGTCAGAGAAAATAAGGCAGGAACCATGGGTGAATTCCAGAGTCTGTACTGACCTTCTCCCATGTACCGTGGCAATTTAAAGCACAGATCTGTCTCAGGTTTTTCTAATAGCTATGAGGAATTTGTCTCTTCATCCCACAGAGGTGCAGAGCTGTTTGGGAGCAACAGACCCACTGGGCAGACATCTTCACGGTTTACCGGTGAGAAAGGGAACAGTATGGAGCAGTCATGTCAGGGAAGCACAATTAACCATTTCTCAAATATTGCCCCTGATTCTGGTAGGAAAACTTTTAAAAAGGCCATTTGTTAACAGCACTGAATTTTGTGCAGATGACAGAAATTGAACACTTCCTTTGAAGGATTTTTACATATTATTTCAATTACATTGTACCCTTGTTGCTGTGGCAATTGCCATCTGATATGCCATGCTGGATCTTAAACTGCGTTTTGGCAGGATGCAGCAAGCCAAAGACTGTGAGAGTTTAATGAGGTGGCTTTTGGCTTCTGCACAAAGGCAGAAAAGAAGCTAAAGGCATGCTAGTTCCAAGTTATGAGCTACTGTCTAAGGCAGTGTCTCAAGGACATTAAGCACACAAAGTATATTTGTGGTATCAAGATGGCCAATTTTAAAGAAACCCTCACAAAAGAAGAATCCCAAACCCTATGCAGTGCCCTCCATCCTATCATCATTGGGAGTCCAAGAAAACCTGTAAGGCTGTGCAACACTGGGTTCCCAACCTTGTATACAGCCCAGCCTTGTGTTAGAAACCACTTACTGACTCCTATCTATGCCTATGTTTTCCACAGACCCTAAAAACTGAGATTTAAAGCACTCGATATCAGCTTTTCAACAGACTGCCTTGCATGCACACCATTTACCATGCAACAGGGTGACTACTCATGCAGATGCAGAGTACACACCTGCCCTATGTCCAGACGGACCTGAACTCTCCAGGAGTAAGCCTCCCATGCCCAAATGCCCCCTAGGCTGCCCCACTCCAGGTGTCTTAGACTGCATCAGGCCATGGCTAGCAGCAGTTCTGCTGGAAAAGGGAGAAAAAAACCCAAAAAATATTTAGGCACATTTCCCTCTGCCAGAGGCTCCTGAAGGCATGTTGAATGTCAACAAAACCCAAGATTAGTGTTTATAGGAAGGAGGAAAGAAATAACAAGGAATAAGCAGCCTAGTTACAGAAATCCTAGGATCACCTTACCTATGAAAGAGATAGTCATCTCTTGGTAAAGCCGTAAAGAAAAGGTGCCAGGGGAACACCGTCAGAGAGGGAAAAATCATCCACAAAATAGATTTTTCATTATAGCACAGCAATAGACTGAAAACTGTTGACAGTTTGCAGTTACCTATGATTGACCATAAAATAAAAAAACAAAAAAAAAACCAAACACCAAACACACACACAAAAAAAGGGAGTTTTGATGCAACCACCTTACAGTATAAAGAGGTTGTAGAGGGAGCTCAGAGTACTGCTTTTCAGTGACTAGGGAAAGCACGTCACCCAGGACTATGATCCACAGCAGGAAAATACACTGTAAAGTGGTATTTCCTTATTGTATGAGTCAGAATGTGCTTTACCTAAGTTACTGTGGCTCTTAGAGAGCCAAAGCTCAGCCAGGTGAAAGCAACTGATAGATGCATATGCTGTACCTAAATGACTATCACTCTTAGAAAACAAAGATGCTGCCAGGTGAAAGTAACAGATAGAGGCAATAGCAATAAAACTTTGCTAGAAGTATTTTATTTTTACTCAATAAAATAGCTTTTCTAAAATGTGCAAGATAAACAAAAATCCTAGGTTGTTTGCTGTAGTAGATGGGTTTACTTAATATGTTTAGGACAAGCAGAATAATTCATTCATGGCTTTACTTTTTGTGGATCAGCCAGCTGCTCTGTGCTAGAGCCAATAAAAATGTTGCTCATACGTCCAAGAAAAGCAGAAAATGCAATATGAAGAACCATCTAAAACAAGTACCTACTAAAAGTAGGTTGCTTAGTCTCTTGGAAATTATACTCAGTGATTTGAATGTCAAGTTAATAAAGATATACAAATTCATATCTGCATTTTAACTGACAACCTCAGCATTTTTCCATATTTAAACCACAGTGGATTATGCTTGTATGTTTTCTGGTAGATAGAGGTATAGCCATGAAGAAAATTTCTGGGACAGAGATTACAAAATAGCCCTTATTTGTTTATGAATCAAAGATACATATTTCACATTTTAAGCACAGATTATACCACAGCATTTGGAAATCATCTGTTAACACAAAATTTAATGACAAAATAGAACCTAGTTTGTGTTGGAAAGGACCTTAAAGCCCCCCTAGTTCCAACCCCCCTGCCATGGGCAGGGACACCTTCCACTAGACCAGGTTGCTCAAAGCCTCATCCAGCCTGGCCTTGAACACTCCCAGGGATGGGGCATCCACAGCTTCTCTGGGCAACCTGTTCCAGTGTCTCACCACCCTCTCTGGGAAGAATTTCTGCCTTACATATCATCTAAAACTACCCTCTTTCAGCTTAAAGCCACTACCATTTTTCCTCTCACTACAGGCCCTTGTAAAAAGTGTCATTCCCCTCCAGGTACTGGAAGGCTGTTATAAAGTTTTCTGGGAGCCTTTTCTTCGCCAGGCTCAAAAAAACCCCACTCTCCCAAGCTGTCTTCCTAGGTGAGGTGCTCCAGCCCCCTGATCATCTTCATGGCCTCCTCTGGACTCGCTCCAACCAGTCAACATCATTTGTATGCTGGAGGCCCCGGATCTGGACACAGCACTCCAGGTGGGGTCTCACTAGAGCAGAATAGAGAGGGAGAATCCCCTACTTTGACCTGTTGGCCACGCTTCTCTGGATACAGCCCAGGATATGGTTGGCTTTCTGGGCTGCCAGCGCACACTGCCGGCTCATGTCCAGCTTCTCAACCACCAAGTCCTTCTCACAGCTGTTCTTGATCCATTCTCCACCCAGCCTGTACCTGTGCTTGGGATTGCCCAGACCCAGGTGCAGGACCTTGCACTTGGCCTTGTTGAACTCCATGAGGTTGACAGTGGCCCACCTCTCCAGCCTGTCCAGGTCCCTCTGGATGGCATCCTTTCCCTCCAGCGTGTCAACCGCACCACACAGCTTGGTGTCATCGGCAAATTTGCTAAGGGTGCACTCAATCTCTCTGTCCAAATCATTGACAAAGACATGCAGCACCGGTCCCAATACCAATCCCTGAGATGTGCCACTCATCACTGTTTTCCACTCAGACATCGAGCCATTGACCACAACTTTGAGTGCGACCATCCAGCCAACATTATCCACCGGGTGTTACACCTGTCAAATCCATGTCTCTCCAATTTAGTGACAAAGATGTTATGCAGGACAGTGTCAAATGCTTTGCACAAGTCCAGGTAGATGATCTCAGTTGGTCTTCCCTTATCCATCAAGGCTGTAACCCTGTTATAAAAGGCCACTAAATTAGTCAGGCATCATTCGTCCTTAGTGAAGCCATGTTATCTGTCACCAATCACCTCCTTATTTTCCACGTCTTGGCATAGTTTCCAGTAGGATCTGTTCTATGATCTTGCTGGGCACAGGGGTGAGACTGACTGACCTGTGGTTCCTCAGGTCTTCCTTTTTTCCCCTTTTTAAAAAAGGGGGGGGTGGGGTGGGGAAGGTCATTGGGTACCTCAGTTTTCTCAATATCCTGGGCAACCAGGTCGTCTTTTTCCTTCTGGAGGGGTCCCACACTTTCCCTAGACTTCCTTTTATCACCAACATACCTATAGGTGCTTTTCTTGTTGCCCTTGATGTCTCTAGACAGATTTAATTCTGTCTGGGCTTTTGCCTTCCTAACCTGATCCCTGGCTGCTTGGAGAATCTCTTTATTCCTCCCAGGCTACCTGTCCTGGCTTCCAGCCTCTGTAGGCTTCCCTCTTGTGTTTGAGCTTGTCCAGGAGCACACTGTTCATCCATGCGGGCCTCCTGGCATTTTTATCTTACTTCCTCTTTATTGGGATACAGCACTCCTGGGCTTGGAGGAGGTGATCCTTGGATATTATAAAATCTCTCTTGGATCACTTTTCCCTCCAGGGCTTTACCCCATGGTACTCTTCCAAGCAGATCGCAGAAGAGGCTGAAGTCTTCTCTCCTGAAATCCACAGTAACAAGCTTGCTGTGCACCCTCCTCGCTGCCCTAAGGATCTTGAACACCACCATTTCACGGTCACTGCAGCCAAGGCTGATTGGAGCAGATTGCTTCTGTGACTGAATTCCTTCTACTGTTAACTTTTCTTCCAGCTACACCAACTCCAAATAGCCATCATGCAAAGACCCCCATTAGGTGCTAAGTCAGTGTGGCTTTAGAAAAAGCCTTCTGTGGTTGCTTTCCAGACACCTCACTTCAGTGTAATCTGTCTCACTAGTGTAATACATCTTTCATCAACCTCTTGTAAAGAGGCAGACTGGCAGATTAAAGGTATATTCAAGGTCCCCCTCCTTTTTACAAAATTAATGGCAATCTAGGTTTTCCCACCATCATCTCCTGTTGCTGTTTAAGATCTTGTATACCATTGCTTCTGCTACCATTTTGAAAGTCACCTCTTTCCCCTCTGCCAACTGTAAATTTTGTACTTGGCTATCGGTGTTTCTAGTCACAGGGGAGCACCTTGACTTCCTGTCTGTATTTTTTTGTGAGGTTTTTATCCCCTTGTTCCCATCACTAAAGAAACGTACAGAGAATAAAACCATTGGGACTCAGACTTGGATCTTGCTGCTTCTCACAGGAGCTCTCACTGAAAAGCATCTTCCTTCCTTCACATGCACGCCATGAACTGTGTAGACATCCATCATTTACAGTCCTTTCAGAGGTCCACCTACATCTCCAAGCTCCCTCTGCAGTTTCTCAGACCACAAAGCATGTAGTTATGACCTCCATTTCTTACAGTGAAACAAACTGGCTCATTCCAGAATTAATCTGGAGATTTTTTGGGTGGAAATCATGAGCTATGTACTTCAAAACATTAACATATAGATCCACTCTCAAACAAACAGTTTAACACTTGTACATTGTATCAGTGGAGTGAAAGGTATTCGTACCCCAAAAGAAAATCCAGGGTATATTCAAAAATTCTTAGGAAGAGGTACAGTTAAATCCAAACATCAAAATTTCACTTGAGATCTTCAAAAGTCCCTTAAAACATGAAATACCTTTTCATTCTCTCTAAAAGGGCTATATTTTTACAACTGACAGTTTCAGAGGTTTTGAAATACGACTTCAGCTGTTGGCTAAAGCATCATATCACTCCATTTTCTGGATTAAAATATCTGAAAGATAGAATAGTGTTACAGGAACACTGAGCATTTTAGCTTTCTGCTGTGAGAAACTGCACAATTATGCTGAATAAGCATGCACCCTAGATGTGTCCACTGTGCAACTGTTTCAAAAATTGAATTTTTCTCTTGCAGATTTGGAATATACATTTTGTACCATCAGAATGGGGAGTTGTGCTGGTTTTGGCTGAGAGGGAGGGTGGTTTTTGTTTTTCCTAGTAGCTAGTATGCAGCTGTTTTGGATTTGTGCTAAAAATGCAATAACACTGATGTTTTAATTGTTGCGAAGCAATGTTTACATTAAGTCAAGGATGTTTTCAGTTTCTCATACTGCCCCTTCTCCCAGCTTTTTCTCTACAGAGGCTGGGAAGAGAAACTGCAAAGACAGATGACTAAACGGGTATTTCATGCCATTAGGGTGTCATGCTCAATATATAAGCTATGGGGAGTTAGCTGTGGGGATTTGCTGCTCAGGGTTGGGCTATCAACGACCAGGTGGTGAGGAATTGTGTTGTGCAACACTTGGTTTTGTTTATTCCTTTATCATTAATATTATTTCCTCTCCCTTTGCTGTCCTATTAAATGCTTTATCTCAACCCATTAGGGGTTTGGGGTTTTTTTCCAGTTCTCTCTGCCACACCACCACGGGGAGGGGCTGGAAGTGCAAACGAACAGCTGCCTAGTTCTTAGTTGCTGACTGGGGCTAAACCACAACAGGATTCAAGTTCTTTCCCTCTCCTGTTTTCAAGATGTGTCTGATAGAGTACAAAGCTGAAGCAAGATATTTCAGCAAGGTAAAAATGAAGTGTCTCAGTGATAATTTGTAGAAAGTTTTGACAAAAGTGGCATTTCCCTCAGAAATGTTTATGTTATCACATCAGCGTTTTGGATGAAAAAAAATTGTTCAGCTGGACCATGACAGTCCATTCATCAAAATTATTTTGATAGCTATTTTAAGTTTATTGAAACACACCATAAAGAAAGTCTGTGCTACAAAATGTACTATATAATGATGCAGTGTATCTGATTTTATCTCCTGTCAGCAGTGTAGGTCACTGAAGTTTCTATATGGGTGTGCTCTTTATCTGCACCTTTTTCATTTCTGTCTTTGTATCCATAATTCCAAAACAAATGAAGAGATACAATGAACATTGTCCTAGTTGTAATTATCTAAATCTAATTAGGGTGAAAGCTTGCCAGAAACATAGCACAGGTAACATATTCATGCTTGTGAATCCCACAAGAAAAATGTAATGTTTTCTGTCATGTCTATAATATGCTTGTCCCAAATTTTCCAGAGTGAACTCCCCTCCTTAAAGTAGTGCCAAGGAGCAAAGGAATTCATTGTGCTTTGTAAATTAGAGACAGTATTTTACTGGTTATCACTATTTCACATCAGGGTAACTCAGTTAATTGCCTTAGGCTTACTATTGACATACACTTCTGCAAGCAACAAAAGAATCAAGTTGAATATGGAGTGACTGTTTCAGCAGACAAGGGAAGTGCTATGGATGTCATCTACCTGGAATTCTATAAGACCTTTGATAGGATCCCCCCCAAAATTCTTGTTACTTGATAGGAGATATAGCAGGTTAGCAGACTGTTAGACAGATAAGGAATTGGCTGGATGGCCACATCCAAAGAGTTATAGTCAATGGCTCAATGTCCAAATGAAAATCAGAAATGAATGGTGTCCCACAAGCATCCATACTGGGACCAGTACTATTTAATATATTCATTAATGACATTGACAGTGGAATTGAGCATACCCTCAGCAATTTTGCAGACAATACCAAGATGTCTGATGAAATTGGTTCACTTGAGGGAAGAGATGCCATCCAGAGGGACCTTGTCAGGCTTAAGGAATGGACCCATGTAAAGTTTAACAAGGCGAAGTGCAAGGTCCTGCATCTGTGCTGGAACAAACCATGGTAGCAACACAGACCAGGGGATGAATGGAGGGCAACTCTGCAGAGGACTTGGGAATATTGCTAGATGAAAAGTTGGACATGAGCTGGCAATGTGTTTTCAGCCCAGAAAGCAAATTGTATCCTGGGCTGCATAAAAAGTGTAGTCATGGAAGACAACTCTCACCCTCTTACTCTGCTTTGGTGAGACCCCACCTGGAGTACTACATCCAGCTCTGGAGTCCACAGTGCAAGAAGGACAGACCTGTTGGAGTGGGTCCAGAGGAGGCCATAAAAATAAGAGGGCTGGAACACCTTGCTTGTGAAGAAAGTCTGAGAGAGTTGGGGATGTTCAGCCTGGAGAGGAGAAAGCTACAGGGAGACCTTATTGAGGCCTTTCAAAACTTAAAGAAGACTTATAAGACAGACAGACACTTCTTACTAAGACCTGTAGTGAGAGGAAAAAGAGAAATGGCTTTATACTGAAGAATAGGTTTAAATTGGACATAAGGAAGAAAATTTATCATGAGTGTGGTGAGACACTGGAACAGGTTGCCCAGAGAAGCTGTGGATGGAAGCTTTCAAGTCCAGGTGGGATGGTGCTTTGAGCAATCTGCTGGTGAGAGATGTCCTTTGGCATAGAATAAATGATCTTTAGATGTCCTTTGTAACCCAAATCATTCTATGACTGTATGATTTTATGACTATGTTCATTATCTTAATTTTTGACATTAAAGTAGGACATAAAGGTCTCCAATGATGATTCATTTCAGGACGGACATCCTATGCAAAGCATTTGCTGGGACTTGCCTGTCTTTTTTTGTATTGCCCCAACCTGCTCCCTTCAGTCTTCCAGTGACTATGACTAGTGACAATCTTGCACATCCATTTGCCTTTATCTCAGAACATACAAACAGTGTTAGCCTGTTTTTACCAGTCCGTTTTACCATACTCTTCTCAGTCCCACCTCAAGCCTATTTCCCATGTTCCTTGTTAAAAATAATTAGGAATACATTCTGAACAGATTGAAGATATTTAGAAAGAAATTTTTCTATACAAAAGTCTAAATAAAAACTGTAATGAAGAATGGTAGAGCTGGAAATCTGGATGTAGCTGGAAGTAAATACACCAAACAGAATTAAATGCAGTTAAGTATATGTGGTGAGAAAGAAATTAAAGGTTATTAGTATACATTTTAGTCACTCCCTGAAAAAAGGGTGTGCAGTGTTCTGTCCAATAAGCATGGACATAGCACACAGATGTTTTAACCGGAGAGAAGAGGTCAGGAGAAATACTTCATCTGAAGGAAAATAGGTAGTAAATATGACTGGATGTTGTAGATCTTTTCTCACCTTTAAGAAGAAAATAATTCCCTTGACAAGCTTTGTAATTGTTTAATTTATGCTTGTACAAGAACAGAATATATGGCTAATATTCAGTTTTAGCTAACCATCCTACTTCTGAAAATAAGTGGACTCCAAATATTTCTACTGTGTTAATTTCCCCCTTGTTTATCTCCTTTTCTGTCTCTACTTTTTCTATTCTATTTCAATCTACTGGAAAAAAAACCTGATGCAATGCTGACTTGGCTTCTGAAAAAGGAGATCTCAGATTTCATGTCTAGATGACTCTTACTGAGGAGTATCAGGCAAAAAAAACTGTTGCAGAAAATGAAATATTGGATATTGATTATGACATTAGTGAAAAATGTTGATACATCATATGCAAAAAAGGAGTATAAATTAACAGCTGCCTGTCAAGAAGATGACAGATATCTGTTATAAAATACCTGCATGGTCTTTTCTTTCAGGCTCAGCAACCTGCTTAAATGTCATTCAATTAAAAAGAAAAAAAGTTAACTGACAAATGACAGGCTTTGCCACATACCCAATCATATGCCATAAAATTTGTCAGCACAGTATTCAGCCACAAAGCTAAAGGGAGACAGATGATTAAAGAAGTAATTTGGCTTGCTTGCATGAAGTGTTACACTACACATCAGATTTGAGGTCAAGAATAAATTTTCTTCCAAATGAGAGTCATGGAGAGAGTAAGAGCCTTTGCTTTCCTCTAGAGAATAGGGTTGAACATGGTCAACCTGAAGATGCCAGCCCAGCCTCAACACCATGGAGTTTCAGGTGACAGAGTGGTCACAGTTGGTGGGTGCTGTGACAACTGTTGATCAAGTGCTATTGTGACCATTTACTAAGTCACCGCCAGTAAGCTATACAACTTCTCAATTTAGGCAAAGTAGATACAGCCAAAGAAGAGCAGCAGGACACAGAGAGGTAACATTTAGTCAAACACAGGAAACCCACATCACCTGGTTCTGCTGTTATCAAGGAATGGAGGTAGAAAAAATTATTAATCTCTTCATTCCCTAGCAGTGTCTAATGGAACAAGCTCACCTTCCTTCTAGCTCTGAAGAATTAGATAAACTTAATGGTGCAGATGGTGGAGAAGTGAATAGGACTGCCAAATTACATCACCAGTGGTCACAGGAAAGAAAGATCAGCAGAACATTTTCATCCCACAGTCCGAGTTCACTGAGGGCTACAAATGCTTGCCACCGGCCTAGGAGAAGTTCACAAGCAGAATCCTCAATTCTGAAGGGCTGCAAGAGGTAAGAAGAAACCTCTTCAGAAGAGACCAGTGTCACTGTCCAAGTCCTAATAGTAGGGAACTGTTGGGTAAAAACTCCCAGACAGTTATAGGAAATGGTTCACACCCTGCACACCCCCAGTGCTTTTCAGTTAATATTGAGGGCTTAATACACTCTTGCTGTTTTCCCTTAACTGACATATACTCACAGCTAAATTAGGAACATGATTCTTTTCTCTGGTAAGTATTAAATGAATAATACTAAGCATAGTTTTCTATTTTAATGGTTGCCAGGTGTGTAAAGGGATGCTCAGATTCCCAGGCTGTGTAGGCTCATGAGAATCAAGTGAAAGCTGGAATCATTCAAACGTGGTACTTCGAGCACCTCTAGGCTTCATCCTCTGGCACTGTAATTCACAAAGTTCCCTCTAGAACCCATTTAAGGGGGGGGTGGGGGTGGGGGGGAAAGAAGCCTGTATAGAACTCACAGACAGGCGCAGAGGGGCTAGTTGTTGTTTCTGGACATATGTTTGATTATTGCTTTGGCCATGAAACTTATAAACCTCAATTACAACACAAGAGAGGTGTCTCTTCTAAACAAATCATCTCTCAAACAGTCTGGGCCCTCTCCAGTCACAGCTACTTTTTTTTCTTTTGTGGGATGACTAAACTGTTCTTCCAAGTTTTACAGCTTACCTTTAAACTGAAAACAAGTACTGACACAGTGCAAGCAGATCTAACCGGGAAAAAAAGGCTTCCACCCTTCACAAAGTTCTAAAATATATTCTCAGAGTTAGACAGCATACAAATGTTAAAGAAGAAGAGTTTGGGGAGAATGTTGGATTCTGACTGAAACAGTGTGTTTAAACTATCCTTTACTGAAGAAAAAAAAAAGAGCATGAGAGTGCTCACTTTAGGGTTTTCCTTGAATAAGCTTCTGTGAGACAAATTGTCCCTTAATTTTAAGCAGTAAGTTATGAAATACAGAATACTGGGATGGGTACTCATTAGTGAAGACCATCTTTTTATGATAGCAACAGAAATTTTACACTCAACACTGAAGAGACATGTTCCTCAGTAACAGAACTAAAAAGTTTATTTTCAGGAATGCTATACAAATATTATATATTTAAGGGGAGACGAGTTACTTTATTTATAGAGAAATTAAATTATTGTAAACATATTATCAGTTTGGTGTGAAGTGGACAAATAAGGTTACCCCACTTGGGAAATTATTTTTCTTCTGTGTATTCGGCTGATATGAGAGACACAGAATGAACTCACATTCATGCACCATTTACACACACAGCTTCATTCTTTAGGCAGCAAACAAGTGTATAAATATGCCTCAGAAAGCTTACCTTCTGTATTAAAAATTCCCTTTAACAGAAACTAGTTCATGAAATGAGATAGACGCCACTGTCAGAAAAGATTTTTACCCATTTTCTTTGTAGAAAAAGGCCTTAGGGAGCTTGATTAGGACACTGTAGAGTGGGATATGTGCATAGGCATCAACATCCTATCTAATCACCCTAGACTCCCTCTGCTGCCAATTGAGAAGAATAGGTATTTCTGGGCCATAATTCAGCTGTCACTGAAGTTTGTGACTAAAACAGGCAGGATGAATGATGCCTTTAGAAGAGTCTACAGCACCACATCAATTAACAGGAGCCTGAGGTGACTAACTCAGAGGTAAACTTCTACACTGTAGATGAAGTTAGATGAGCTGAAGCACACCCTACGTGTGGAAGGTTAGTTAAACTGAAAACAAACTTATGTTCCTTACTTGTCAAAGCCAAGCTCTGCAGCCAGACATCATTTTTTGCAATAAAATAAAATTATGAAATAAAATAGCTGTGGCATGGCTATGTTGTTTGCAGCAGGAGAGGCAGGAAGGCAGAGCTTCATGGCTATTACACTCCCTTGATAATCTGACCATGTGTGTGCCTCCTGTTGCTCAGTTCAGCTGCTGTGGCACTCAGGAATCAGATCCCAGCTGGCACAGACTTGTCCTTGCATTGTGCAGGTCCTGCACATTGCTGCTCTCCTGCTCCATTGCCACTGGTAGCAAATGATGTTTCTCTGCTTGGGATACTTGCTTTTTTCTTAGAACAGCATCTGTCATCAGATGCTTAGGATCAAATGTTTGCTGAGGACCCTGGGTGTTTTTCATCTAAGGCTAGTCATTTCAGTGGGCTGCAAGAAGGTTTGAAGTTTAATCCTCGCTTACTGTCATGCTTGTAAATGGAAGCTGTGCACATAGCCTTGTTTCCTTTGGAAAACTCAGAGCAGGGGGATGAAGTGTACAGTCTGCAGTAAAAATCAGGAAGTTTAGGTTCCCTGTAGATTCTTTTCTCTCCTTTTAATCTACATTCGCTTGCAGAAGAAAATTAAGATTTAAATACTTGTTAATAGCACATTGATAGGGTTAATACTTCTTGTTAGTATTTTTTTATTCTAAAGCAATTAGTAAGACAAAGAAGTATTTTTGCAAGTACTTAAGAACTTAAAAAGTTCTTTGAAATGTTATTACACTCAGCGTGATGTTTTTCTGCATTTGACTCAGTTTTGTTTCAAAGTTTATAGAGCTGTCATGAAACACTCAACCTTGACTGATTTTTAACAACTTCAGTATACAATGTGGCAGCAATAATTACAGCTGATTTGATAATTCATAACAAAAAATAGATATTTTTATCATACTCAAGAAAATCTTTCCAGCTTTAAACAGAAAGGAGATTTCCATGAAGCAGCCAGGGTGTCCCAAAGGCATTTTCTCACTACATTTTTCATATATTTTAAAGCAGAAAAGACAATCCAGCCTTTAACCTATTCTGCTTACAAATAGGCTGATTCTGCTTTATGTTAAAACACTTTTACATTTCTAGGATCCTCTTTTCAGGCCCATTTACACTATGAGGAAAGCAGGGCCCTAGGGTAAACAATTAGGTCAGGTTTTAATTACCATGTTGATCCACAGGATTTCTGAACATTTGCATTGTCAGCAAATTCTTTTGTTAGCAATTGATACATGACACTTGCAATTCCAAGTCACATTAGTGAAATGTGGCTCATCACATGCTTTGTGTCTCCCTCTTGTTAAACACAAAGAAGGGAGGAAGAGGACAGAAAAAAGAACTTCAAATTTGAATTTCTGGAGTATAGGTAAGGGAGAAAGAAATAGATAAGAAAGTGGTAGCTCTTTCCTCATCTAAGCTCCATAGAGTAATACTGGTTTAGATATTCATTAAAATTTCCTGATGGGATGTGGTACCTAAATCTAGTCTTCTGTTGTTGTAGTCAGGCAAATTGCATACATACGGTAACACCCGCCCTCCCCCCACCAAGGAACACAGGGCATTATCTACCTTGGGCATTCTGTGGTTGGACACATTCAAAACTGCAAGGAGCATTAACCTCCAATGCTGTGAATTTTCCCCCACTCACTGAAAATACGGAGTGGACAAGGGAATCTTCCTGAATTCACATGAAGGTGAATTCACAAACCTTCATTCACAATTGAGTTTCCTGTTAACCTCAGTTATTCTGTGACTAAATTCAAATGTTCAAATTCAAATGGAACACAGATGTTCCAAAATAAAAAAAGCACACACAAAAAGATACCAAACAAATGAAAAGGAAGAACAGGAAAAAGCCAAATCTACTTCTTTACTCTAAATTGGACATATGCAAAGACAGATTCAAAAAGTATTTAATGTAAATAAATAAAAAAGCAAAGCAAACCAAAACTAACACACACCACCAAACAATTGCTGAACTCAAAACTAGGACTAGGAGTAATGTATCTGGTAGGAAAAGCAGAACTAGCTGTTATGAGAGCACATGCAGCTCACTGGCCACATAAACCTTTCTCTGTTGTCAGTCCCAAAATAAGAATTTACATGCTGAAAAAAGAAATTCAGTAGTTTAGCTGACAGAAGGAAATAAAGCACCAAAGTGCCTGGGAAAATCCCAGAGCCAGCCAGTAGTGCCTGCCTGGAGTTTTAAGGATCCTGAGCTGAAGCCATTGGAAGAAGAGGGGGGCATGGCTGCCATGGCGGGAAAGGGGAGTGAGGCGATAGCCCCCTCCCTGCTGTGAGTGTCCTCTCTGCGGGAGCTGCACACCCATGAAGTTGAGCTCACTCCAGTGTCTCAGAATCACTGACACCACAGAAAAATGTAACTTGGGGGGAGGATCATCTCTTTTGCTTCTGTTATCAGTAAATTTAGCAATCCGTGTATGAGATCTTGCTCCATTATAATGCTGTTCCTAGGCCACATCATAAAGATTGCATGACAGAATTTCAAGGCCATTGAAGTATCATTTCAGTGGTTAAGAACTTCAGGGTAAAAATCTTTTATATGCCTCTCTGCATGCTTTGCTACCTAAATACCCTCAGAAACTGGATCTTTCATAGCTACTCAGAAAAAAAAAAAATGCCCTTATCTTATTTAGCAAAGGCAGAGCAAAAGCACCAGAAATAGTCAAACCTGCAGTCTTCCCCCTAATTCTGTGTCCATAATTTAGGTTGTTCCCAATGACAGTTTAAAATGATTGTGTTCAAATGCTTTCATTTCTCTTTAACATTTTTCCTCCTTGTCAACGTTGACTGCATTTCAACAAGAATTGGCAGACATTTTTAAATTTAAGAACCAAACCTAACTATAGAAATATTTTAGTAAGCATTAAATAATAATGTCCCAATTAAAAATTATATCTAAACAATGAGAAATAATTATTGCTTAATTGTCAAAGTCCCTATAGCGGTAGTCATTTTGGAAGAGGCATAGTTTATAACATAGTTTATAATTTATTCATTTTAGTTTGCTTCTTATTAATGCTTTGGATTGGTTGAGGTTTTTTATTTTAGGTGGTTTTTTTATTAAACCACTATTTATTTAGGTGTTTTTTTGTTTTTGTTTTTGTTTTTTTCAGTCAGATTCACTTGATTCCCTTGATAAGTAGCAAAATCAGGAGATCCCTTTCTGCCATTTATTTTTCTGACATTTGGCATCTGGGCTGGCTTTCTTTTTCAAGCCCTTTAGACCTATCTTCTGCAGTAATCCATGATATCAGAAGTTAAGGACTTATGAGCTAGGATCCATATAAAAGCATCTCTCTGTTACCATAAAATTTGACATATCTAGGCATTTTCTAGCAAGACCAGCTCAGTCACACAGCAAGGAACTCATCATAGTGTAGATGGTCTTTCTGCACCTAAAGCTTTTGTCTTTATTTCACACTGTCCCCTACCCTCATTGTTGGGGATTTTGAATTTCTGGAAGGAAAAAAAAAAAACAACCATAACCCCAACAACAAAAATAAGAAATAAAACAACAATAAAAGGATATTCATGAAGTGAATGGTGGGACTGGACATAGCCAATACTTCTCCTCCTAAAGGGAGAACTCCAGCACACTCACAAATGGCGAAGCCATGAAAATTGGTTTATTAGAGGTGAAACATGTTGATCAAAGGATGCAGAGGAAGAAGGACCATTGTACAGAAAGATTACATTTGGCATTCAACAACCACCACTTCTTTTTTGTATCTGCAGTGTCAAAGAACCCATGGAACTATAAAATAATAGTAGTTTGGAAAGAGAGGACAGACAGAATATGAAATAGTACTGTATATGCTCGGCATGTGTGTATCTGGATTCCTGTATGGAGTTCTGGTCACCTGTTTCAAAAGGGAAACAATACATTAGGTACAGAGAAAAGTGAAAGAGTTCAAAGGTATGGCATGATGTCTGCATAACGAGAGATTAAATTAACTTGAATTGTTAAGGTGGTAAAAGAAAGGGCCTCAGGTGGGAATACGGTAGCGGTATATAAAATAATGAGTGGCATGAAGAAGAAATATTCAGATCATCATAATGTGAGAACAAAGGAGCATAAAATTAAATTATCAAACTAGGCTTAAAGACAAGCATACTTAAACTACAGAACCATCTGCCACAGGAGGCTGTGGAGACCAAAACTCTAAATGGGATCAAAAGTAATTAGATCCAGGGAAGAAATGCTAAGGAATATTAAATGGAAAATACTACCCTGGGTTCAGGAAGCCCCTATACCAGGAGCTGCAGTGTGTGAACACGCAGAATCAGAGAAGGCTTGCTCCATGTCTGCAGTCTGACCAAGGCACCTGCTTGCTGATCATGGTTAGAAACCTCCCTGAACCTAGGAGAATCCAGCATAGCTCTTTTACAATTAAGATTACCTGTGGAGACTTTCTCCACATATTTTTTCCATAGAAATCCTAGAAATTCCAGTTTCCTATTGTTTCTGTGAGTGCATTAAACCCTGGACTGTGAGGATGAATCTGAGGGCAAGAAGTTGTTTAACTCTCCTATTCTTCCAGTTTCGTACAGCTGCGTGGGAGAAAAGCTGCAGACATACCCCTCTCCCCTTAGTGCAGTGCAGGTGTCACTGCGCTTACCATGCCATTGTGATGCTTAAGACTGGGTTTTCACTCTGCCCATAATACTGTAGTGCCATGGTTTTGTTCCCAGGTCAACCTTCTGAGTTCTGCCCCCAGAAGCGGTACCCACTTTCTAGCACTGCTGGACCTTAAAACACCCAGAAGTGCTTGGTAAAGCCAGAACAGAACTTCTTTGTTTTAACTCCGACAGGTTCAGTTTTACAGGACTATGAATGGCAGGCAGGGTGAAGGGATATGTGACAGAGCAGAGGGCACAGGGTGGAACCCCAGGCTGGGCAGCACCTTTTGCAATAAGTGCCTCATGATCTACCTGAGCAGCTCTGATCCTGTCTTGTCAAAGTGCCTGAGACTAGAGAGAGGAAAACATAGGAGAACTCCCGAGAGAAAAACAGTGGAAGCAGGATGTCACAGAAGGGTCTGAAGAAACAAAAACAAGTGCAGCCAAGAATGAAAAAAAAAAAAAGCCCTGATTTCAGTGCTGCCTTACTGTGAAAGGAGCCCTGAAATATGCCATATTTGGAAAAAAAACAAGAACTGGATTAAGATTTCTGTTCCAAGTCTGAGAGGTTACCCGCAGCGAGCAAGAGCTGGCTGTCTCTGCCAGTTCCACAAGTGTTTGAAAGAGAAAAAGGTAATAAGGTGGAAAAGGAAGTAAAAAGTTGAGACCAGCAGTGGTCCCTGCTGGTACTAGCTTTGCCTATTCAAAGCTGCATACATACCTGAGTACATGAATGTTCTTACAGAAGCTGAAAAAGCTGAACTATAGGGAACACAATATTATCAAGAGCATGGTACAGGGCTGTAGTGCACAGAAACAACTCTTGCATGTAGCTGCACAGAGAAACTGTTACCTCATTACCTCTACAGACCAGAAATCACAATTATTGAGCACCCTTTCCTATTTCAGCCTCCTGGAGTCCAGGAGTCTAGCTTTTCTAAACTGATGAACTCTTTAGGTGACTGTGTGTCCCCAGCACCCAATGATGTCATTCAGGGAGTGGTTAAGCAGCTGGAGAGGGCTGCTGAAGTAAGAACTGGCACCTGCATTTACTGCTTACTATATCAATATATTTATAAAATACTGATCCCATACACCCTTTGGAACAGAAGCAAGGCAAGGATATTTGGACGCAAGACCAACAGCATTACATCAGTTTATTCCTCATACTCCCCTTGCACTGTGCTCCAAGCAGTGGCAATGGAAGCAGCTGGTCCTAACTCCCCTTTTCACAGGCACTGGTAACCCTAGAGGAAGCCTCAGTCACACTGCCTACTTCTAGGATGATGTTATAAGCACAGTTCTGGACCTCGCAAATTGTTGCTTGCCAATAGAGTAGGAAGAGGAGAATGGAAACTCTTCTTGGATTCTAAGAAGGATGTCAGTGCAATAAACTTGACTGAAACACTTGATTGTCAGAGCTGTATGCAAACATTTACTACTTCTGTCTACTCAGTTTCTAATTCTGCTACTCAAAAGGCAGAGCTACACATTTGCCTGCACAGCAGGGCACAGAAAGGCTCTGCTGGGAGTGCACGGCTACAGGCACCAACACAGGCAGCGCTGGCAGTGGGACAGGTACAAAACACTTGGCCTGGCAGCCAGACTCTACCAAGTGTCACTGGCATGAAACAAGAACCTGCACAGCCAGAAAACAGTGCTTCTGAAGGAGTTTTGGCCAATTTATGGGTGTCTCAGGTCTGTGTGGGAAGAAAGGCAAGAGAAAGCACGCACACACACAAACCACCTCACCCACACACTGAACTAGTACAGAAACAAAAGCAAAAGACTTTGGTCTCAGCTGGGCTACCTTGTGGGATTCACCTTGCATGTTACCTCTAGCTGGGAAGCAGAAAAAGATGGGGGATAACTCCCAGTTCTCTGTAAAATATTAAGTCCAGCACAAAATAAGTACATTAAAGGCATCTGGGAAAAGCAAACAAGATAACTTTACTCCCCCTTTCCCCTCTTCAAAAAAAACCTGTCTGGCAAACAGTTACATGCCACAACTTAAAAGAAGAAATGTCAAAATGGTCCCGATGCTTTCAGGTGAAAAGTGCAGAAAATTCAAAAAACACACAATAAAACTCTTGGGGATGTATGAGAGTTGAGCTCAGTTTTTGCTCCCTCAGAATCAAAAGCAAAGGCTTAAATCTTGCTTCCCCACAGCCCAGGTGGATCCTATCTTTGGGGCAATTCTCTAAACTACACACAGGAAAGATGTCAGCCTTCTGACCATGGAGGCCTTTGTACAGCCATTCCCAATTACACAAGCCACTCTGCACATGATGGAAAGCCACACAATGATGCATCAGGCATGTAGGACATTTGGTCCTGTTGCCAAGAAACAGTCAGTCCTACAGAATAGATTGATTTTCCTGACTGGAGTATGCATGTCTGTTGTATACATGGTAAACGTCACCTTGTTAAAAAGGAAAGCTAAAAGTCTTTTTCAAAAGCATGCATGCACCTGCCTCTAATTTTCTGTACAATTGCAGAAGCTTCCTTTACTGAAAGGCTAACAATACCCATAACTCTTGCTGTAAATACACAATTACCATAGTATTTATAAAAAAAAAAAACCTTATAATCACACTCTGGATTTCTAGTTGTGTATTCACACAGAGATTAGGCTAGGTCAGAGGAGACAAGGAAGAATTAGAAGTTGCACAGGCACCAGACAGAACCAGAAACAGACACAACAGATACTAAGTTAAACATTGCGTACACATTAATCAACAGAAATCAATTCCAGCTAAAGGAGAAAACATAACCTTTGTTTCCTATTGTAAATGAAGTCATTTCATCTAGAGTATCTCAGCTGAGGGAAATAGTAGCTAAAGCACATATGACAACACAAGATTTACTATGCTATCAGTAGAAGAAATATTTATGAATGAAAAAAATCATCTTTGTTATTCATTGTGGGTCTTGCTGAAGCATTGCTCAGCTCATGTAAAGTCTTTGCTGAAGAGCAACATGGGTCTGAAAGGAGCTGTTTATCACACAAAACCCATGAACTTTAATGAGCTTAAATGTAAAACAGGAGTAGTGGAATATGCAGAGCCCAGTGCAAGAGGGAGGGAGACAAGGTTATTAAGCAGAGGATGGTCAGATTCTATATGGATAGAACATGAGCAAACAGGATGGATCTTGGTTACAATTACCAGTGTGAGGGTGGAAGGCAATATCTAATCTATTCTGATCTCTGTAGCTCATTTTGATCAACATATGAAAGAACAGTTAGAAACCACACAGCTATTATTGGATCATGGTGTGGTTTGGTGTTAATACCCTGTCATGGCAATGTTAGCTAACACCTTGCCAGGGTGAGCTCCTTGCTGACAATAAACATGTCAGTCTTTGCTTCCTAAGTGAGCTTGTGGTCTTTACCTGTTGAACAAATTCCAAACTGGAGTCTCAATAGAGCTGGCTTATCCACACAAGGAGTGGTAAGACTACAGGGATGTTACAGTATTCTTTAGAAATGATTATTTGAAGTGCTGCTGTGCTTTCCACCACACCATCTACTCCTGTTGCTTCCCTGTATTTCAGTAGTCACATCTACCTCTTCCTCCCAGAGGAAGGAGATGGAAGATGGCCTTTGGTGAATGCCCTTCCCAAGGCCTCTTAAGAGAGCACAGTGTTTGTAGTGAACAGGAAGGAGGGAGGGGAACAATAAAAAGTTTTCTTTCAGCTTCATTTCCCATCATCCCAGTGAGCTATGTGTATTGGGTTTCAGTTGTGGGGTTTTGGTAGCAGGGGAAGGGCTACAAGGCTTGCACCTATGAGAAGCTGCTAGAAGTTTCCTTAGCTCCAAGTTGGACTCACCTGATTCCCATACTGGGAAAGGATATGCTACAAAGAAGGATTGGAAGGTAATGCTCCTCCTCTGTAGGTGCATGGATGCCTAAGTAATATCCTGGGCACCAACTCCTCTATTTTGAGGACTGAAGGAACTTTATTCTTAGTGTTCTTGCCCATCTTCTTTCTTTATTCTTCATTGTCTTTGCAATCTGCGGTTCTATGACAATCTCAGTTTCTCTGGATTGGCTATAGATTACTTCCAAATTCAAGTAAGTTTTCTATAGAATCCTTGGTTTGCTTATTTGTTCTAAAATATCTTTTCAGTATATTGTGACATCTTTTGGATCCACTAGGAACTTCACACAGTGTCTTTTATTTGCATATTGTTTTAGTTTTTTTGAATACTAGTAGAATATTAATGAAAACACATAACTTCTGATGCCAAGAAAGATGCTTGGAAGTGGCACTTTTGCATACCAGAAAGCAGCTGCTGCAGGTACTAGTGAAGAGCTTCTTGAGGAAAGACACTTGTATGGTTTTAGGCACAGAATAGTCTCCATCTCTATCTTAAAATGTGATTGCATTATGATAAAGCAGTTCACTTTTATTTGCAACACTTTTAGATTATTTATTTTTAACAGAAATGAGACAATCACCACTACCAACAAAGGGGAGTCATTACGTGATGAAGATTCCTGCTCTAACACCCATTAAACTCAGATCTTTTCAACACTACCTATAAATGTCTTATTCATTGTAAGCACTGGTGTGGATTACATGAAATACATTCATTCTAAGGAAAGAAGCACTTGCTATTTAATATATTTGGTCTTTATATGAGCCACTCTGCATCTCTAGCAGCACAGACAGATACCTTAAATGAAGATTCGAGACACCTTGACACTCATTTTATGTTCCCAAAATTATTAGAAGCCAGAATAGTGCCATTTCTAGGTATACACACATGCTAGAGTTTGGTGCAAGAAAGTAATTTACAGGTTCTTGAATGTTGTGAGTAGTAGCTACAGTCATTACAAAAGGCTCTTCTTTGTAATAGAAAGTAAAATGCACAACATGTGGGCTGGCTAGTTACTCTGAAAAATTGCTCCTTCAATAGTTATTTAAAACTTGTCCTCGCTGCATTAAGTGGTTGAAAAGACATCCATGCTAGAAACACACATGATATGGCACCCAAAAAAAAAGTTGACTAAGGATATTTTTTTCTTTGCTTTCCTGTTTCTGCATCTGTTATGTGAATCTTAGTTCAGTTAGAGAGCTTCAAATAGGGGGAAAAAAATGAGATATGTTAAGCCAGGGCTGTCTTCTTATGTTTAGTAAATGCAACAAACAATCCTCAAGCTGAATGCCCTAGTTATGTATCATCACTGGTCCAATAATCTGACACAAACACAGAAAACCCTTTTTAAAATATCACTTCAGTCTTGTTTATATCTGGTACAACTGCAGAGTTAGAAGTATTCAACTAAACCAGGTTTCATCTTATTTCCCATAATCCCTTATCACAACTAAATGTACTGCTCCTCCTACACAGGTATCTGAGTGACTTGAAAGCTGCCCCATTAAGCCATGTTTAATAACAGCAGTCTAAAGTCCACCAAAGTCTCTGTATCAAGTATTTCCAACTAGCTGGCTCTACACAGCTTTCTGCTGTAAGCAGCAACTTACCCAAGGTGCCTGAGTCACACTGCAGAAGTTGCCAGATGCTCCCCATACTCTTCATTAGCTAGATAGAGGGACAGAGGGGAATGCAGGATTTTATACTCTTCCAGCTCTGCTTCCAACGACATGTGTTTGTAGTAGATTCTCCTCAGCTGCAGGTGGTCTTGAGCAGTTGGTCACTTAGCCCTGACAGCCCAGGTGCAGTCTCCTTAGAGGGTGAATAAAGGATTGTCCTGATTTCCTTGTCTTAAACATAACACATTTCATTTAGAGTTTAAACTTATTGATTTCCTTGTCTTAAACATAACACTTATATTTCATTTAGAGTTTAAACTTACAAGGTGATGAGTTTCTTAGATGAACAAATCACAATGCATGGGTCCATGCATCAGAGGCCAGACTGCACTAGCCCAGGCTTTTCAGCCCATATGGATCACTGCTAGCGAGAATCTCTTTGTACAGAATAATAAAGTTTAACATGATGCATTTATCCTTAGGCAGAATCCTCACCCTTGCCTAATTTCTGCATGTGTTCTCTGACAACACCTTTCTGACATTCTTACAAAAGTTTGGCACAAATGATTTCCCTTTTATTAACACAGGATTGCAACAAAAAGTCTTCAGTGAATTGAAGATGGATTACAATTTCCCAGTCACTGGCTTGTGCAAAAGGCAGGTGCATTTTGAAATCCATCTTCCAGTTAGCAGTGATGCTGCAATTACAACAATGAGCAGACTGGCCTTACCACTGTATGCTTTCGAGCACTGTGCTGTCAATGTCATTCTGTTGACAAAACCACACTCAAATTAGAATTGAGCTCCAACACAGAAATCCCCAGTTTTGGCAAATGTTGGTTAATCAGGTTTATATTTCATTCCTTGACTGCATGTATAATTTCATCTGCCCATTTCATCATTGCCTCCACCTGGATCCAAACATACACTCTATTATACTCAGGACTAGCCTTTCTGTAACACAGAGGCCATCTTTTTAAGTTTAGATGTCTGAAATTTATCCCAGAACTGTATTTAAGGTCTCATAAAGTTCCTACTACCTTCTGATGAAATAGGTTCATTCCTAAACTGCAAAATTAGCTGAAGTCACCTTTTAGTTCATATTTTGTATCAAGAGTTTGAAATTTATCTTTACCAAAACCAGTTCACAGTAAAAGTAAAACAGTAATTTACAGTGCTTGATTTAATTTCCCTCCTGGTCCAGCTGGCTTGGTTTGCACACTATGAGCCTTGGACCCTCCTGACTTGCTCCTTGTCTACTTGCTACTATAGCTGCAGTCCCTTTCTCAGTATAGTTAACCAGTGCAAGAGTGCCTTACTCTGCTACAGATATTCAGTAAATCCTATGAAGATCTTCTTACAAATTGCTTCTTAAGAGCATTTTGTAACAAAATCCTCACAGGATGTAGTGTTTGCTGCAGCCCAGAAATTGAAAATCATAGTGAATATTATGTCTGCTTTTAAATGTCAGCATGTTGAAAGGAATTTGTCATCAGCAGTACTCTATGACTCTATGCATAGTTTTGATGACAAAACTTGTTTTCTTAGAAAAGGCTCTACCACTAGGTAGTCTAGCTTGCAACAAACCATACTCCATATAGATGGTCAAAACTTTGAATACAAGTAAATCACCTCCAGTACTTGCCAAGAGCAGGTACATCCCCGATGACTCACTAAGGCATGGTAGAACAAAAATCCTTTCTGGGGGAAACTACTGTGGCTACCTAAGCCACAATTTTTTATTCCTCAGCTTAAAAGTGTTTGGTTTTGGGTTTTTTTTTTTTTAAATGAAACAGCTTAATACAGAGGGAGAAAATACCAGAGACTACCTCAAAAAAGACTGTTCTCCAGTCCATATGAAAATGCTCTCTACCCAGCAGAGATAGGCCAATTCCTTCCACTTACAAAGTTGTCATATACTTATTATTTCTCCACAAAATTATGTTTTGACTTCAGCTCCAAAAGAATGAAAAGGATTTGCAACTACCATTTATAAGTCAAAACCACTGAAGCATCAAATCGTATCAGACATATAAAAGTAGAAGACTTTTGTAAGATCAAAGGCTATGCAAATGTTGCTTTGCAGCTCTAGTATATCACATCGTGAGGACCACAGGAGTACAGTCTTCAAATTATCATAAAAGAAGGTTAAGTGTATGTACCATTTTCTGTTCTTATTACAATCATGCATATTCATTACGAAATTCTTCTTTTTTTTTCAGCTGTCTACAGCAGCAATACAAGAAAACAGAACGATTTTGCCTAACAATATTTTTTAAAGATACCTATGAAGACACGGGACTGATTTAACCTTTTCAATATCCTATAATTTTGACTAGCTGGCATCCTGCCCCTACCTCGCAGCCCAGCAGCTAAAGCCACAAGTTTTAAGAAATCAATTGAGCTGTGGAAGAGCTTTGAAAAGGTCAGTACAGCACATTCAGCTTCTGACTTAGCCTGCATGGGGGCTCAAAACCACCTTCCTGTACCAAAGACAGCAAGTGCAAATCCAGAATGGGTATGTCTACACTGGTTTGGAGGAAGACAAAAACTTATTCTGTCCATGCTCTAAGCAGTTGGATAGGAGTCAGCTATGATCTGGAAGTTGTATGGATATATTTGCACAGCAGTAAGGCCCGGTGTTTGAACCAGCATGTTCCTCAGAGGTACATAGGCAACACAGAAGGAAAACCTTTCACTGCATTCTCCATCTAGCTGAGATACAAGTTTCAGGCTGTGCCACTTCAGCAAATGTCATCCCCACGAAATGCCTTGAGAAAGAGAGGGCGAAAATATAACCACTCTCTGTCACCCTTCACAGAAAGGTTTTCAAATACTTCGTGAATAATACAGACACTTCAGCAAGGCACCAGATAGCTCCAGCCATCACTGGACCCGTCCACAGAACATCAAAACTTTTCTTCTGTTTGATTTTGCATCTCGGCACGGGAGGGTTTTTCAAAGCAAGGAATATACATTTGAACTCTGACTTCACATAATAGGCAAGTATGGGGAACAGAGAGAGAGTGAGCCTGGGAGGAAAAGCTTTGCAACATATCCAGAAAATAACCATTACAGTCAGGATATTTGCAAGGATAATGTTGCCATTTCCTGAATATTAATATCAGCACATTCAAGCACTCTCTGTTTATAGTAGGCCAGGTTTCAGTGCTTTTTTACATGTTTAACCAAAGTAAAGAATGATCACAAACTTCCAAGCTTTATATTTATATCAGAGCAGGGTTGAACTCTTTACTCTAGTACACAGGCTGGTTAGAAGACAGGACACATGGGACAGAGAATCACAAAGCCTTGGATGGAATTTTAAACAGAAGTTTGCATCTTATTACCTTTTAACTCAAGCCTTCTCCATCTCAAAGAACCTGGCATTCCTTGAGCCAACTGCAGCATTAAAGCAGCCTCATACCAAGCAGCAACTTTTGAGATTGGCCTTTTCATCCCTCTCTCTCAGATTCTGTTTGCCTCTGACTCTTCTCATCTTCCTCCTGCAGGGAGAAATGCAGTGCACATGAAGGTAGCTGGAGTAGAGGCTGTAAGATCTCTTATCCATCCAAGCTAACAGAATCAGCAGTTGTTTCAAAGGTTTCATTTTCACCTGTGGGAGCTGTTTCCTTTGAACTTCTCACTTGCTCTGGACAAGTTTAAACAAAAAAGCAACTCCACTTAAAGTGTGAAGATTTAAAATTTTTATTTGCGCTTTTTATTAAGTAACACTGACATTCTCACAGAACAAGTAGAAAAATCCACTAAATACCTTATCCTGAAAGGGAAAAAAAAATCCTTCTCTATTCCAGATTCTAGTGATAACGTACAATTAAATAGTGTTATCACAAATTCTTGGAAATGCAGCTCAAACACCATTGGAGGGCAGGAAAACTAAATCCAATGCAGAGATTTCTTACTGCATAGATGGATTTTGTTCACGCACAATCAATTCTCCCTCCTTCCTGTCTTATACCTCAGCCAAAGGCAGCAGATACAGCCAGTGAAATCTCTTGCTTATCACCATCAGCAGAAGTAAGATCAATATTGGTCATTATCAGATATTCTAAGGAAGTAGACAGAGGAGGAAATATCCCAAGCAGCACATTCTTCCTCTCCACTTAAGATCCTGTGAGTCCAACAACCTCAAATAATCTCAGCAAATTTACCCCATTTATTGAGACAAGGGCTACGCTGTCCTACCGTTTGTTGCAGTGGCAGCAGCTTGTGGAGGCAAAAGAGTGCCAGCAAATCCCATACAAGTGTACTCGGCAGTGTTACAAAATCCTGAACAAAACCCTCCAATTTGCATTGAATTACAAGCTTCCTAAAAGCATAGGAGACAAATTATACCGTATCGCACATCACTGTGGTGATGATGGTTGAAATCAGTTCTGTAACACATTTAAGCCAAATTAATAAAGAGAGACAAGTGGGCTGGACTACCATCTCCAGGTCTGAGACACAGCCAGGTTTTCATGTTGTACTGGCCAAACCATGAGTGTAGAAGTTGAGCAAGACAAAAAGATGTATTCAACTCTTCAACAAAGAGTAACATTTCATAATAGAAAAAAAGCTGAAACAAGACAGGCAGCAACCTAGCTTCTACTCGGCCAGTATAGTTTCTGGTTTGAAATGTGGGGTAAGTTCAGGTGCTGTATCGCTTCCTAAAACTTCCTCTAATGCTGATAGTGATCAAGGGCATCTTGACATAAACTCTATATTGTCTTGCCTTATAGCATAAAGTTAAATAACATTATAAAGCAAACAGGCGTGTACCGGTGTACTTGCCAAAAGACCTTGCCCTCAACAGAGGTGAGTTCATGGGTTTTTGGTTTTTGGTATTTTTTTAGTGGCTGAAGCACATCATCACATTTATTTAAAAGATTTTGTACACCTTATTTGCTCTTCATGGCAACAGGTACTTTGATCTCCAAATTCTGTGCACCCCAAGATATAAGTTAATGGTAAAGTACCAGGCACCTCTTCTACTACTCTGCCTTTTTCTTTGCGTTTCATCCTCTGTGGTTTCCAACAATATGACGCAGCTTCAGGTACTGAGGAATACAGTGCTCCCTATGGCATAAAAAATTTTGCAAAATATAAGTATGACACGAAAATTCTCCCAAGTGCTGTACTGCATATTTTTTGCATACTTGAGCAAGGAAGTCCATCAAGATGATGACTAGGATAGGAAAAATTCTGTATTAAAAGACACCCCTTTCATTTCCATTCTGCTCTCTACTTTCACTGTTTAACTTCATGTAACTCATATATCATTACTTCTTGGAATGGGAAATGAAATCACCTCTTTTTACATACATGGGGGGATAGGTATTTTTTTCCTTTTCATAAGACTTTCCATTGAGCCAAGAATTCCTGAAGATTCATAATTAAATGTTATTTGACTTTTAAATCAGATATTAATGATATATATGATTCATGCTCTGCAAATTGCATATTCCGGGGGAGGGACTTCTGTTAAAAGGCAAAATAAAGTGAATATCTGGATAGAAGCAGATCTATGTAATAGACGGAAGAAGAAACAGATAGACAGCCTGAAGAGCTTTTCAGATTGAGATGAAAGTCACAAGTGTGTGTGTGAATTAAAAAGAACAGATCCATTTATCTCTGTCTCTTTACACCTGGACTGAATGCTAAGAACCATCTGTCAAAACTGCATGTGAGGCAATAAAGAACATTTTGTTTATCTGTGCATAAACTAAGGGCCTCGGACAGCCTTTCAGCACAGTAGGTTAAGTTGATTCTCTCACTAACTGCTCTGGCAGTTGTCCTTTCTGAGGAACCCCAAGAGAGCTTTTGATAGATTTGCTCAGAGGAGGAGGGGGAAAATATCCAAGACATTTCACAATCAGCTCTTTCCTTTCAGTATTGTCTTTCTGATTGTCACTGTTCTATCAGAGCAGACAGATAATATGTTTTTTAAGCAAGAACAGACTAACTAGGGCTACTAGAAACTTTTCAGGATTGTCCCACTAAGAGATGAGTGATTGTGGGAAGAACAGAAGCTGCCACATTTGAAGCATGTGAACACCACTGTGTCCATCATCGCTAAGAGTGTTTCTACATATAAAGCCAAGGTTTCTATTTCTGGAAAGATCCAAACATGCCCACATGTGTGGGAATCCTTCAATAGACCAGTCAGGCCTCCAAAGAGGATAAATTAAATATCATTGCTGATGGTTAGGAACACAGGAACTGTAAATTAGTTGTGACCTGTGCTGTAAATGCTGTATGAATTTGGGCAAATTATTTAACTTTCATCATTCTGTTGGAGCAAGCAGGAAGAATAGTTACTATATTTTCTAGAATATATTCTACTAGTCTATTATATTTATCTGATATATTTTTCTAGTCTATATGATAGGGATTTCTTCAATCAGAATGACCCAAATTGTCAATGAACTTCAAAATAACCCTGAAATGTATAAATAAGCAAATCCTGTGTATCAAAAAAAAACTTTCCAAACCTGCAGAATGGACTCAGGGCCACTAAAAGACCAATAAACTTTGTAATAAGAGACTTGGGTGGGAACAGAGGGGGAAATTGCCCAGAGAAAGAACTGGAGAGGAAGAAATGCCTAATGAAATGTTTGGTGTTCACCCTCACGGAAGCATGACCTTATAATTACAGAACTCTGAATGAGCCAAGTTCAGTTCACGTCTTCCACATACTTCTGGCACAGCCTTGGCTAATTAACCGAATCCCTATGCACCACAAAATAGGCAGGCATAATAGTAGTCCTCCCTACTGCCTAGTCATGTCTAGTTAGACTGTTAAAATGAATCGTTCTTGTAAGGTACAAGTTGTTCCCTTTTATGCTTTTGTGCAGGGCACTTAGCACAGTTGGAGTAAAACCTTTAAGTTCTACAAGTAAAAACAAGGTGGGGAAGTAATTTATTGCTTCTTGTTGTTATTCAAGTCCGGAATGAGTATAGGAGCTTTTCTTCTAAGGGCAGATTTTGCAGAATGACACCAAATTCTCAGAACTACCGACCTTGCCATCTCAGCAATGCAAATGAAAAGCAGAGGATTTGCACATGAAGCATACTGCTGGGCCCTCTATAGAGAAGTGGCAAGGACTGAGAGTATCCTGGCACCCTTGTTCCGTTATCTGCTGTGTGATTTTGGGTATTTTCAGCAATCCCCTTGAGGGAAGGCAGAGGATAAATTGCTGTCTGGCAGGTTATGGTAGGGATTTCAGTATACAGCATTAACATAAGCTAAGTAGCATGGATATTGAGCACTGAGAGAGAGACTATAACGTTCACTGCTTCATAATGCTCAGTGATGAAATTTCCCCAGTGTAACCTGGAAGCAGAATAAATATGACCCTGCTAACACTACCTTAAACATTTTTTAAGGCTGACTTAATTAGCCTGACCCTGTGTGAGGTCCTCACACTGTCCCACAAATTAGTAGTATCCTCTGTGTGACACGCACACCCCAAATCTAGTAGGGTAGTTTGAGCTGTCATTCCGCTTTTCCTGTTTACAAAATATATGCCTTTTGTAGCCTCTGGGTACACATAATGGCTTCTTTTCTGTTCTCCACTCAGCAGAGAAAAAAATAATAAGAGCATAAAACTGTGTGTATGTACCTATTTGTCTCGACAGTATTAACTCATGCAATGTGGAAGAACACCCCATACCAGAGGAAGAATGTGGTGGTGCTCTGTTGTCTGTGGTCAATCAATACAGATCATGATGTTGGTAGTCTATGACAGGCACATTTTTCTTTGGTCTTGTATGTTGTTGTAACCACAGATAAAAAGCCAATTTGTTATTTATTGCTTTACTGATCATGTCATTTGCCTTCTTACCACAAGATTCAACTCCATGAAAATCACTTTAATATTACAGGTCTGAGCAATTTCACCTGAAGAGCCTTAAAAAGACTAACCTGCAAAAGAAAATGTTTCAGTTTCTGAATTTGAAATGCAAATTTAACCCTATTGATTCCTTTCCACATTCAGCGCTTGCCATGGATTAAACATAATTATGTCAGCCTGGGGACCGGGATGGAGAAATTCTGTTCTGGAGTAGACACTGTCTCACCACATATCACATTTCAAAATCTACTGCTGTCTCCATCTGCCAGGGTAGATGGACAATTTACAAATCTAAGCACAGGAGATTCCACACTCCTGTCTTTGGAATGAGTGCTGACACTTAAAGTGATTAACTATACACGGGAAGAATGTGTGTCATATTTTCAAAGAAGGTTCATTTTTTCCACTTACTTCTTCTCTACTACTGAACCTTTCACATGTTTTCAAGGCAGGGTTAAGACCCATTGTCAGAGAATAGTATACAAATTTAGGAAGAGGTGTTAAAGTAGCTGTAGGTTTCCTTCACCTATATGCCTTTTCAGTTGTGGACTCGTCCAGGGGATAAGGGCCCTGGTTATGTTTAGAAAACCCCATATAATTTGCGACAGTCAGCCTCTGGCTTTAGAGTTACAAAATTGCCTCACAATACTATCTAATGTGCCATAGTTCCTAACATATTCTAGCTTCTTTGTCAACAAAAACCTCATTTGCAGTGTTCAAGATTTGTTCAGCTTTCAGGTGTCATTCTGGCCACAGTGGTTGTCAGAAGGAGGCTGAAGCAGGGCATTCATTTGTGGGCAAGATATCACCAAGCTTTCACTAGAGGTAAGTCATTACATACTCAATAAAGTGAGTGCCTTGCTCCAAAGGGATTTTGAAGAATCAGATTGTTTCAAAGGAGATCCTGGCCCATAACAGGTAAGATTAAGAAGGTGACTGATTGTAGAAGAGCGAATAAATTCTCCAAGCTGTCTCTTTTTAAACTTTCCAAAAGTTTTTAAAGTGGCTTTTTCAAAGTGAAGCAAATACATAAGCAGTATATATATCAGTGCGATGGTCTAGCACTCTCTTTTCTTTGGTGTGACTTCATTCATGGATGTTCCAAAGGCAAGTAATGTGTTGACAAAATATTCATAGCAGATCATGGTCTCCTCCCTGTTCTACATGTTTTCAGCACTGCCCACATAAAGAATAGTACTGATAACCATAAGCATCCCAAGCTTTTCTCCTCCGAGGAAAATAAACCCCCAGGGATCAAATACATTAATTATTCACACAGATATCAGTAGCCCAGAGGCAATATAAATAAATAAAGAATCACTTTGAATTTTAGGAGAAACTTATTTTTTAAGGAGATATACTCAAGATTAAATTTGTTTATTCTGAAGTTACTTTAGAATTTGGTTGTAGATCTCTGTAAGGAAAAAAGCTAGAACACTTATGCTGAAATAGAACTGGTAGTCCAAACATCCTTTTTATTCTTAAATTGTCCATCAGATTGTTCATTTAAAAATCTCAGATTCCATCAAATCTGATCTTTTTAAGCAATAAACACTAATTCAAGAATTATTTCAAGTAATTAAAATTAATAAGAATGTTTTCATCAAATGGCATCACAAGCTTAGTGTGTGGCTAAATTTGCAATGAAGCTAATTCAGACAGCTAAATCTTGAATCAGCTGTGCTTCCTCCTTTTCCTGTACCTATAATATGTCAGCTTTTCTCCCTTATTTGAAGATGTGGACTTAATAAGAGACACCTGACATATTTTTATATTAAATGATTAAAGAAAATTTATAGGAAGGCTTTTTATTTTTGAGAAATGGTTTATTTTCTTAATTTCCTTAGAACCCCATTGGTTCAACCTCAGTTATGTTCTACAAGACTTAGTTATAAATATATTGTCAGAATGCTCCTTCATTTATCCCCTTGAGTCAGGTTGATGCAGATTCCAGTAGGATTGGTAGATATATAGAAGACAAAAAATGAGGAGAATTGTAAGAGGCTATAGATCTTAAATCTAGATTACAAAAGACAACAGTTCTTCTATGCAGGTTTGTTGATTCTTCCAGTCCCAAGAATCTTAACATATAACTATTAAAAAAAAAATTTTTTGTGTGTAGATAATCTACTAGAACATTAATTTGGGGACATTAAAAATTAGTTTAAAATCCATTTAAACATTACTTTCTACTTTTTTTTAGTGCAGCTGAAAATGTGGGGTTTTACACAGATTCAAAGAGTGGTAGGGGTTAGAAGGGACCTCCAGAGATCTTATCCAAGTGGAGACACGCCGTTGTTGTCTAATGTTCCAAGAAGGATTGTATAAGACAGTAATGAATGCATATTTCATTTGAGATTTTGCTGTTATTTTAGCAGGGCAAAACATCGTTCACACCACTGAAGCTTCAACATGCACAGCATGAACACAACCATTACAGTTGACAGGCATCTTCCTATGTCAACCTTCTTCGCACACTCCGTGCTCCATCCCAGCTTGCACAGATGTGCAAAAGAAAATACTTAGGTCCAAAACATCTGTGAGGTTCCAAAAGCTGCTAAAAGTCACAAGCTTTCTGATAACTCTAACATCAGCAGTTACAGCAGTGTGGGGGTGAACAAGGCAGTTAAACTCGCCCAACTGATAAGCTCAATAGAGGCTTGCAAGACCAGCTTAATGCAACTCAGCAAGTTACTTTATACGAAAGGAGGAATGTAAACAGAAGGTATACCTTGAACATATAATCCATCCAGCTATCAATATTGTAGCTGTTTGGTCCAGCAATTTTTTCTTGTTTGTCTTAATGGGGTTTTGTTTCTATTACTGTTCGCCAGTCCCTTTTCATATTCAGAAACAAGTACATGTGCATTCTGTGGGTACTTTTTTTCCCCTCAATATCGATAAGCCACAGGTTTTAAAAGAAAAAGAAATAATGCCAGCAAGGTGACCAGTCACATGACAGAGAATTCAGACAAACAATTTGTAAATAATCCATAACATAAAATAGGTTTGCTGTTTGGCAAATGCTTGCAAGTAATGATTGTTTCCGTAAAATATCTTCTGTGCCTAGAGGCAGGTCAGAAAAGCAAGGCAAGTCAATCCAAATTTACAAGATTCACAAATCTCCATTAATGACAGAAAAAGTACTTAAAGTGCAAAAATTCACCAAATCTTATTTGGTAAGACCCTAAGACTCTTTTTTTCTGCAGTAAAAAAAAAAAAAAAAAAAAGTAAATAAAATTTTGGAGTATTGTTTTACCCACTAAATTCTTTATTTTCACTTCTCTGTTGTGTTATTTTTTCTTGGTTAAAAGAGCACAGATTAAGCAATAAAAAATAACCATAATAAATTTTTTTTCTAAAAAAAGCTTTTGATTATTTAATTATTTAAGCTAATTAGAAATTTACTAATTGTTTGATGTTGTGGGTAATCTCTTGTTATTAATACCTTATTCTGTTCACATACTTCTTCAAAGATACATGTGCAAATAAAAATGTGCTGTGATCACAAACAATTGACACTTAATGGGTTAAGTATTGGCATCACAAAAGCAAAAATCTGAAGCCTAGGATCTTCTCTATCCAGCAGAATAAACATATTCAATCATCAAACTTTGAGTCAAGCGTAAGAGAGAAAGTAATTTTCCTCCATAAGGGCATATATTAAAGTCACTGTTGATTTTATATGTAGATTTCTCCCATTGTTCTGAATAAGATATTCTATCAATTATGCATGCTAGTAGCAATTCATGAGATGTATTATATAGAGAATAAACCAGCACTGATAGGGTTTTTTAAATATGACTTGAAATGAAATAATGAATGATGAAAACCAGCTATTTATTTATCTTCTTACCTGCAGCAGGTTTTCATTCAACAGTAAGTTGAGTGGCAGTGTTGATCTGCCTGAGGGTAGGAATGCTCTTCAGAGGGATCTGGACAGGCTGGATCAGTGGGCTGAGGTCCGTTGTATGAGGTTCAACAAGGCCAAGTGCAGGGTCCTGCATTTGGGTCACAACAACCCCAGGCAGCACTACAGGCTTGGGGGACGAGTGGCTGGGAAGCTGCATGGCGGAAAAGGACCTGGGGGTATCAGTCTATGGCCAGCTGAATATGAGCCAGCAGTGTGCCCAGGTGGCCAAGAAGGCCAATGGCATCCTGGCCTGTATCAGGAACAGTGTGGCCAGCAGGACTAGGGAAGTGATTTTCACCTTGTACTGGCACTGGTGTGGCCGAACCTCGAATACCATGTTCAGTTTTGGGTCCCTCACTGCAAGAAGGACACTGAGGTGCTGAAGCATGTCCAGAGAAGGGCAACGGAGCTGGGGAAGGGTCTGGAGCACAAGTCCTGTGAGGAGCGGCTGAGGGAACTGGCGTTGTTTAGCTTAAAGAAGAGGAGGCTGAGGGGAGACCTTATCGCTCTCTACAGCCACCTGAAAGGAGGTTGCAGAGAGGAGGGTGTTCGTCTCTTCTCCCATGTGACAAGTGATAGGACAAGAGGAAAAGGCATCAATTTGCACCAGGAGAAGTTTAGATTGGATATTAGGAAAAATTTCATCACTGAAAGTGTTGTCAGGCACTGCACCAGGCTTCTTAAGGAGGTGGTTGAGTCCCCATCCCTGGGGATATTTAAGACACATGTAGATGTGGTGCGCAGGGGCATGGTTTAGTGGTGACCTCGGCAGTGCTGGGTTAATGATTAGACTCAGTGATCTTAAAGGTCTTTTTCAGCCTAAATGATTCTATGAGAAATGTGCACAGTTCAGATGAACCAGTTTCCCTGTTCAGTTTCTTGGCTTTTCCGTTTCTTTTCATTATTTTGTCAGACCATTACTGCATGTCCTTCTGAGAAGTATAAAGCCACTATTACAAGCCTCAGTACAGTGGAGGCATTTGTCACTGAGCCCCAAAAAGTAATAAATTAATTTTCTTATACTATTTGATCGTAGCAGCGGAATAAAAGATGAAGCCTCTACCTATCAATGAGTTGAACATAGATAGTGACTTCCTGTTACACAGAGATAGATTAAACCCTTAATTGACCCAAAAAAACAGATAGTGTGTCAGAGAACTTCAGTGCCCTAAGTTCTCAACTTTGCACACACTTTGAATTAAAAAAAAAAAAAAAAATTCATTGTTAAGGAGATTTGAGTGAGATGAACCACCCTAATCCAAAAGCAAAATTAAATTTGGTATTCAAGTGTCAAATGGAACCACTGTAATTTAGTGAATGCTTGTTGAAAAAATCCAGCTTGCCAAAATATTCATGAATATCATGGACTTTTCTTTCACCTTGTTGATGAGTGGCTCGGTATATGTAAATTAGTTCATTATATTCTATTGCTTTAGAAAATTTTCAGGAAGTAGCAGTTTTGTAAGCACCCATTCACACTCATAATTTCTTACAAGAGGATGAAAGCTCAGAGAAAATGAAGTACCTCATCTTCCCTTATGTTCACAAATCCAAAAAGTCATCTCTGCAGAATATGAGCTAAAAAAAAAGGCCTCTTGCCCTCAGCCACTTTGACTGTGTCTGCCTGGGTCCAACTCCAAAGAATAAAGAGCTCTAAGGGAGAAAAAAAAAAGCTGCACAAACAGCAAGGAAAAATGGGGTATTAATTTAATTCTGGTTTGGTTTATTTCAGAATTTTTTATCGGGGTGAGAGTGAACCAGTAGATTGTTTTAAGAGATATTTCTGTTGTGATCATCTTAGTAATAGTAACTTTATAACAGAGATAAAAATGGTTTTTAAATATCTTTTTTAAGTGATTGAAATGCTGCTTATTCTTATGGGAGGACATCTGCAAAGAGGTGGGGCTTGCATTGTAGTCACCATTGGGAAGAGTGGAATCATAGTGATACCTGTCAAACAGTTGTTTCTTTCCTTTTCGGTCCACTCCCCAAGGTGCATGTCACTGATGAAGCCATGTGACTTTGGAGAGGTCTTGTTCTTCTGCCCCTAGAGTTCAACACCAGAATCAGGGAATTGAATTTAATCTGGGAGTAGAGACAGCAAAGCATGCTGAAACCAGGAATAAGAGACATTGTTTATCTTGCCATACTTGTAAGAACAACTCAACATGCTGTAGAGCGCAGAGTGTCATGCAGTCCTCTGTTTCAATGATCCTTCTGGCTACCTTTGATTGCCTAAGTGACACAGAATCATAGTATCACAGAATGGTTTGGGTTGGAAGGGACCTTAAAGACCATCTAGTTCCAACCCCCCTGCCATGGGCAGGGACACCTTGCACTAGACCAGGTTGCTCAAAGCCTCATCCAGCCTGGCCTTGAACACTTCCAGGGATGGGGCATCCACAGCTTCTCTGGGCAACCTGTTCCAGTGCCTCACCACCCTCATTGTAAAGTATTTCTTCCTTATATGTCATCTACATTTACCTACTTTCAATTTAAACCCAATATCCCTTGTCCTGTCACTCCCTGCCTTTGCAAAAGGTCACCCCCCATCTTCCTTGTAGGCCCCTTCAGGTACTGGAAGATGCTGTACGGTCTCTCCAGAGCCTTCTCTTCTCCAGGTTGAAAAAGCCCAACTCTCTCAGCTTTTCTTTGTATCATAGGTGCTCCAGCCCTCTGATCATCAGGAAGGAAGGAAGACTCTGCTAAGCCAGACACAGGAGACACACAGTTCCTGGATGTGGTGAACAAATTGGCTTCTAGCACAGCTGTAGCTTGCCCACAGGGCCTCACCACTGTCTTCTAAATTCTTACTCCATGTCCATGTACAAAGTAGTGTTCTGATGTAAGTTATCCTGCACTCCTGAAGAGAAAAACATTACTGCATTCCTAAATATTTCAACTTAAACATAATATTTCTGTATTAATCATCCCTTTGAGTTTGTACAGGAATATCAGAAAGCTGTGAGAGTTCTGAGGAAGAGTTAGAAAGTCAAATTTAGAAACCAGTAAAACATCTCTTTACAAAAGTCTGGAAAAAGTATGTTAAACATGAGGGTCCCATTGTCTTCATGCATCTTTGCATTCAACCAATTTCCCTGTGTTCTTTGAAAAGTCGGTCTTCCATTCCCCAAATAGACCAGCCTACCTCTGAGGTATTGTGAGAAAATGAAAGATCATCACTCCAGTGCACAGCACCTTCTGCTGCTCAGCTCTTCAGATTAAAAGCTCCAGATAAATCCTTATCTGTCTTTTAGCAGCACTCAGAAGGCTGCTTTACTTCAAGAATATAATACAGCAAAGCATGGGCCTGAGACAGTATTTCTAATTTGCCTCCTAAAAGGCTACTATCAAACACAGTAAAAAAAAGAGAAATTTGTTTTAGGTATGAGGTATCATCCACAATCACTTGTGGGTATTTTGAATGATTCTGGTGCTGCAGATACATCTCTTTTTGAAATATTACACACAGGGTCAGTTTTTCCTTTTAACTTCCTTGGTGCCCACTGTTGCTTCATTGCTGCAGATTTCACATCACACTTGCTTTCTGTGCTCTCTAAATGTTGTGCTTTCTTTCTCCTTTTTAATCTCTCACTCCTCCCGAGTTCTCTGGCAGGGGGCTTGAGTGGATGCTTTTCATCTTCTATATTTTCCTGAGTATTTTTTGGACTCCTTGGAGTCAGCCATCCTTACCATAGCAAGTCTCATGAGACCATTCATTCTCACCCCCTTCACAGCCTCCACAAATTAAACAGCAGCTTTCTGTAAACTAACACTTTTAAATTAATTCTATTCACACTTTGCAACATATTCTGTTTCGCTAAAAAAGTTTTCAGGACAGATCTCAATGGTCTGCCTGCCTGAACAAGATATTTGGGTTTTTTGTATAACTCTTCTCACAGCAAGATGCCACCAGTAAAAAACACCATCCCACAGGAATTTTCTCTTAAAAACAAGCCAGACCACTTACACCTGAGTTTACCACAAAACATATGCTGAGGAAGAAACTGCAAAAGATGCTTTCTGAGTGATAACTAAGCTAAGAGGTTTGGGTAACTATTCATATGCACATCATAATGTGCATATACTATGCCCCAAAAACTACCTGCAGTAGTCCCAGATTTTGATGCAATCAGAACATGCTGAAAGTAGGTTGTTTTGTTTTCAGAACAGACAAGCAGAAAAACGTTCACAGCACTCAAATTAACAACCAAGTAACAGTGAATTTCATATGGACAAATAGAAAAAGGTAGAAAAGTAAGAACCTTGGCAAAAAAATTAAACATAATTGTGGTTTTCCCTTAGGTGTGTTAACCACCTCTGCAAACAGATCTCTTGATTTCTTCATTTTCCACTGACAGAGACTTCAAGTAAATTCCATTTAATGACTGGTCCTCCTAAGGCTGAATTAAAAAAGAAATTAAAAATATGTCGGTTTAATGACTGAACATGGAAAGAATGCAGAATATATAATATAAATGTGCTGTACATCACACATATACAGTGAGGGACACTAGACAACAAATTGGCTGCATCCATACTCTGTAAACAGCAAAAACCAACTATAAATCATTGAGCATGCTTCTTTGGGAACTGTATTACAGCACTATCTCTGTTCAAATTCCTACACTTTGGACAGGCCTCTTTCTGCTAAGGAAATAATGTTGAAAAAGCATTGAAGAATTTTAAAAGAGGGAGATGTCAACGTTAAGCTTCAACAGGAACTGTTTCAGATATTCCAGATATTGTTGTAGCTGCTAGAATTAAATGTTTATAACTGAAACAGGGTAGTCACAACATACACCACCACTGGAAGGGCACAAAGCAGTTAAACATTGTTTTATGCTACTTTCTTATGAGTTGCAGGCCCTCAGATGCACAGCACGGACTACCAGCTTCTCCTTTAACAAGGTTCATCATTACCTCCTGCATAAGTTTGGTTTGCAGGGTGATATGAAACAAGTATGTTATGATGTGTGTGGACATCGAAATCAATATCAAAAAGGTTGAATTTATTCAAAGTTTTGACGAGAAACCCTGAGTGACCTTTAGTTTAATCAGGATGTGCTGGGTTCAGCCAGGA
>NW_010245444.1:7843-11780 GCF_000690775.1 Eurypyga helias | reverse complement strand
CTGATCTTCCCTTTATCACCAATGTCCCTATAGAAGCCTATTAGGTCCTGAAACTAAAATGTGGGCCTCAACCAGCTTCGTGTGAGCAGTTTATGTGAGGAGTGGTAAAATGGGGGGTGAGTGATGTCCCAGTAACTTTTTCAACAAATTTCTTAAAAACAGACCAAATGGATTCATCTATATTCCTAAAAATCTCTAATCATCTACAGTAAGAGTTTGACTATTAATTTTTAATGAGTATTTGATGTCATGAAGAAATTGCCTAGAATAAAAATTAAGCATGAGGAGTCAGTACACTCAGGATTATAAACTCATTTAAGTCACTTGATCACTATGACCTTGTCTGTGGTAGGAAAATTAATACTGATAATTCAGTATAAGTGGAAGCATTAGGTTAGACAAAGCCAAGGCAGTGTTGCTACTGAGGGGGCAAGCTTCCTCTAGCTACTTTAAAAAACCCCAGCTCTTTCTGCTTTTATTGTCTTTGCTCATTTTATGAAGAATTTTACTGTAAACTCCTAACTCCAGCACTGCAGCTCTGCACAGCTTTTGTGAATAAGCAGCAACAAAATACCACAAGACCAACACAATCTTGAACGTACTTCTTTGTTTTGTAAAGTAAGCAGTGAGGGACATGGGGTAGATGTCACCTTCACTCAAAGCTGCAGAGTAGCTGAAATCAAAGCAATAGAGATCAGTAATATATTGCTGTTACAAGCCAACATTGAGCCACTGGCCTCCAGGGTAGAAAGTAAACGGGAAGGATTGAGTTGTGGGGGTGCGTTTTGGGGTCAGTGCTTCCCGAGGCTACTCATGAGAAGCACAGTGTTCCACATGCTTGTGGCTGTATCTAAGGTCAGTATGTAGGCAGCGGGGACTGGCTCTCCCTACATAAATGTACTTTCTTAACAGCACTTCATGGTTTTTGTGATGTTGCTTGTAGAGCCAAATGGGGCAGTGGACTGGGACTCCTCTGGAGATCAAGTACCCCAAAATGGGAGGCAGCAGCAGAGCAGAGAACAGACCCTGAGAGTCCAGCCTCTCTCCTCTGCTCTGCTCCAGGCACTGCCAAGTGTAGAGATGTCAATCAGAATGTCTTAGCCTGAAAATAAAGAATTTAAGACGAAAGCACAATTGAGCAGGGTCTATATGATGATGTTTGCAAATGACATAAAACACCCAGTTAATTAAGCTTGCTACTCTAATGTGAATCAGAGGAAGTCTATTAATTGACCTAAATGTTGCTCTCCTTTTTGTTCTTTTACTATCTTAGCAATTATGAACACTAATAACTTCATGACTTAAAGCAACATTATACCGAACCTCCCCTGTTTGGTTTTTTTTCTGCTGTGTCTTTACCATAAATAAACAATGTTCAGAAGTTAGATTACTTGAACGTGCAGAAGTGCTGCTCATGTGTCTCCCTTCCTTCCCCCAAACTTTATATATAGCAGCCAGGCCTGAAATTTTCACACAGAAACATACACCACAGTCCCATATATAAAGAAAAAGTATATTGTAAAAATGGAAATATTCCCCCAGCCTCCTCCAGGAGCTCTGCTCATGAGTTTTTGCTAGAAAGATCATGTTCCATCTATTTCTTCCTTCTGGATTCAGCCTGTTAGCAGTAGGTTAGACCTCTCCATTATTCATGCCAGCATTTATGACCTTACAAACTTTCAATGAAACATTTTAGCCAACATCTTTCAAATATCCCCAGACCCCCATATAAATTACATACTTTTCAACTATTAACTTAGTCACTCGCCCCAAAAAATCATTTGATTCACAATTCAAAATGTTTTATTTTTGGTGGCAATCAGCATCCATAGAAGCATAGAATCATAGAAGGGTTTATGTTGATATGGTTGGTTTTCTGGGCTGCCAGTGCACACTGTTGCCTCATGTCCAGCTTTTTCATCCACCAGTGCCCTTGCCAGTGAAGACCAAGGCAAAAAATCACTGCGCACCTTGGCCTTCACTATATCCTAGGAACCCAGGTCTCCAGTTTCCTTCTGCAGAGGGCCTACATTTTCACTGATCTTCCTTTTGTCACCTGTTTGGAAGGTACTTTCAATAACAGGATACAACTTGCATACAACTCAGGGGCTTACCCATACTTTCTCTCTTCCCTATACTACTGCCCTATTTTAATGGTGACAGTAACACAACTGAGTAGACTGCAAAGGATTAACATTATCTGCCCTTGTGACTTGAATATTTGCAGGGATTCTATCAGAAAACTGTTTGGCAGTGTTCCTAATTGAATGTTAGATTATGCGGACATTTTTCTGGTGCTCCAGTGTGGTAGCCTTGTAGGGATGCAAGGCCAAAATCTCCCATGCTTCAGCAAAACTGCATCACCCCACGAACTTTCACACCCATCCTGCATAGCTTCTGATACACTTTTGTACCACTGAGCTTCTGGAGTGCAAATTATCAGTAAATCCAATGACCCTGAGGCCTTAAGTAAGAGCAAGTAAGCCAGGTACCTTTGCTTGTAGAGCAAAGACCTACATAAGCAGAAACCCACAGGGAAAGATTATGTGTACACACACAGACCAACTTTCCTTCTCTGTACATAGGAGTTTCGTGCTGTCTTGGTTCTGCTGCTGTCATGAAGACTGGTCTACCAGGCTGTTACTCTACTCAGTGGTTAACTCTTCTCCCTACCCTTAGACTGCTGTATAGAGGAAAATTCAAGATTGTCAGTAAGACGAGAACGAAGAAACTTACCCCGTTTTGCGTTCCTGTCTTCTTCACAATTAACACATGTATATAGGGATCACAGCCAAGGATTGTCACATATTGCAAGGTTAGCGGTAATTGGTTCTTTACATCCATTTTTTAATGCCAGAAGAAGGAAAAATATTCTGTGTTATTGCTAATTCTGACACAGGGTGCTTGCATTAGCTGACAAGTTCGGAAGAAATGAAGATGCAGAAGTTGAGCTGAGGGCCTTTTTCCTCTTGTATCCACTTTTAGAAGGAGAAACCAAGAGATCCAGCAGTACATGGGGTGTTAACACCATGGAATTGAAATGTAAGAAGTCCAGTCCTGTAACTGTAACCATTACACAATCGACATTTAGCCAAGATGAGGAAAATCATGCATGTCAGATCTTCCATTTAAGCATGTAGATAGCTTGAAATGGAATTAATTTCTTCCAGGTATCTTGCCATTTATTTTCAAGTTTTATTTTATGCACTGTCCTGAAGTTTGACAAGCTTACAGTTAGAAAATTTTATCAGTTAAAACGTAGGGGGTTGAGGGGGTGTGTGTTGGAGAGTAACTGTGGGAAAGCATGTAAAATTTCAACAGAAAAAAAGTTTTTAGGATGTTACTTACTCAACTGTGCATACCTCAAGGGACCCAGAAATTGAAATTATTCAGGAAAAAGAAAAAAGAACTTTGACCTTCTGAATACACTGCTTGTCTTTGATACACAAGAAAACAATATTTTATATTTGTATGCACTTCCCCACTCATTTTTCTTTGTGCCAGAATAAATAAAAAATGGAGAAACAACAAACAAAGGAGAAATATGATTTTAAATGAATTCACAGAAACCTGGAAAGATGTCAGGATTAAAAGTCTAGGAGATCAGAGAAGCACTGAAGTCAAGGGTTAGGGGGATGAGGGGGAATGCAACCAACCTTCCCATTAATTCGTACACTGCAGTGACCTTGTGAATGTTAAAAATCTTTTATGCACAGTCCCAAGCAGACTTCTTGCCTCATGATTTTTTCACCTGATCACCGCTCAGTTTTAGAGGGGAGGAGAGACTTGGGGTTTGATAAATGGAGATCTGAATCTGGCTTGCCATACACCGAAACCAATTAAATCAGGTTGAGTGGCTCAAGAGACATTTTTCGTTTTCTGCTGAACAATCAGAAAGTATTAATAGTACTTTGAATGAAAAAATACAGAAGAATTG
>NW_010245444.1:0-7831 GCF_000690775.1 Eurypyga helias | reverse complement strand
AATTCTGAATTGATGGAAGTTTAAATGAAGTGAGTGGTTACAAGGAACTAGGGGAGGGGGGAGGAAATCACAATACAGTAACTCTCTGATACTGTCAGACTGTGTATAAGGGACTTGTTTCCAAAACAACGCTTTATAAAAGAGAAAATAACTGCAAAAATTCAACAGAATTAGAAGCTAGGCTAAGAACACACAACTTGCAGACAGATGTCATTGGGATCCTAAATATTAAGCTCTATGAACCAAACACTATCTTACCTTTAGTTCTTTCTACATATATCAAAAAATGAGTTCCTAAATCCACCTGCTGGAGCCACATAAATAATTAAGGAGCCACATAAATAATTAATACTTGCTGGAGAATTAAATTATTCCATAAAGCAACTTGCTTCCTTCAAGCCAGATATGCATGGAAAGTTTGGAGTGTAAGTTTAGCCTTTTAAAAGCTTGAAGAAACCATAACTTTTGATTATTCATAGCACAGCATTACAATATTGAGTGTGCTATAAGAAATGCCAACAAAAACAGCTCTCAAAAGCACACCCTTTTATTGTATTGAGAGAATGAAGAATTTTAAAGGAAAAAAGTACTAGTACGCACTATTTCACGAGGCCTCAGAAGGTTAATTACACACCAAAATGAGAAGACAGAGGTATAAGAATCATATTTCAAAAAGCAGACAATAGAAAAGAGAGATAAAATCCTTCTATTTACCAATATTATGCAGGACAGTGAAACACTTGTACTCCACCAGTGCAGAGCTTTTACTCACAACTGTGCATTTTATGACCACGGAGATGTTTCAGTTTCTGCTGGTCAGCAAGTAGATGGAAACCTACCAACTCAACATTGCACTGCAAGAAAAGATCCAGAGGCTTTCCAGCTCATTCAACCAAGTGGGAGCATTAGACATTACTAGGAGCACTTACACTTCATAGCAAATTATCACAAAATATTTTCAGCTGAGCTATGACTACTTCAAGACAGATCATGTCCTTGTGCTGGTTTTAGTCAGGAAAGAGTTAACTTTCTTCCCAGTGGCTGGTATGAAGCTGGGTTTCTAGATTTACCCTGAGAAAAGTACCGATATGGTGTCTTCTTATCTGGTGCTGGGGGTGCTTGTACCAGATTCAAGGTCTCCATCACCTTCTGATACTGCAGCCGCATTCCCAGCTTTCTCGCCACAGGCAGTGTGGGCACACACAGATCAGACAGCTCAGCCAAATTGACCAAAGGAGTATTTCCTACCATATTTACGTCATGCTCGGCACATAAGCAGGGATTGTGCTCGGGGGACATTACACTTTCTTACACTTGCTAACATTCTCTCTGACTCCTTTGTTAGCTGCTTTGCTAACTCCTGTGCTGGCTTGTTTGTTAGTGAGTTGGTGAGTCTGTTAGTTTTCATGGCCATGCTGTCGTTGATAGGATTTGCTCAGACTCTGCTGCAATAGGTCTCGGGCTCTCTGGCTCTGATTCTCACTTCTCAGGACCTGGTTGTGCATTGGTCAGCAAGTGGTGAACAATTGTATCATATTGTAGCATATGTTTTATTTTCTATTATTTAAATTACTTATTAGTAGTAGTATTTGTATTAATTAACTTATATATTATTCATTTATATTCAATTAGTAAATAGTTCTTATCTCAATTTTATGAGCTTCCTTGTCTTTTTCCTCTGATTCTTCCCCTCCACTGGAGGAGAAGGGGGGACTTGCGAGAGCAGTTCATGGTATTTTGCTAGCCAGAGTTAAACCACAACAGCCTCTAAGAAAAGTGCAGGTCTGGGAGAGTTTATTAGGTCTTGGTTATGCTCTAAAACACAGGACCAGTTTTTGCTAACATAACTAAAAGCTAATTGATACCTGTTGTCATTGTAGCCATGATAACAGAAAGGTAACTAATATTTTCCCATTTTTCAAGCAGATTTTCAAGCCTGCCCTAGTCTCCACTGTACTTCATTTAAGAAGTACATCACTGCCCAGCAAGAGTTTGGTAAGCATTCACTACAGGTGGGCATATCCAACCACTCTTGGCATTCAACCAAAGCATATACACAGCTTATGATTTTTTGTGCTTTTGAAATAGCAGATGGAAAGGCTTCTTTTTTAAGTAAACTTCGTATATAAATTGTATGAAGTCCAAAACTTGCAATGACCTTAAAAAAGCAGTAATTGCAAAAATTGCCAATAAAGACTATTTTGCATAAGGAGAATTACAGTATTTGAATCTATGTACTGTATTTACTGAAAGTTTAATTTTTAAAAGGGTCCAAGTCTACTCATACTTGAAGTCAATAGCATTTTACAGGTTATATATTGATTGTGGCAGTATATAGGCAGTGAATGTTTCGCAATAGGCTATTAATTGTAACTTCAGAACAATGCAACTTTTTCATAAGCTTAAAACATTTCTTTTTAAACATATTTGAAGTATCTGAAAAATGCATTTTTTTGTAAATTGGCTGCCATTTTTAACTAACAGCAATCATTTATTTGTTCTGCTCCTTACAAGAAGTAGAACAAAGTATCTCCTGTCTTTGCTGGATAGCAGAGTTGAAAAATTATGATGTAAAGAGGATGCAAATATTTACAAGTTGTGTCCAAATGAAGATACATGGAAAACCTGTACTTCTCTTCAGAACAACCCAATAGTTCTTTAACTTTGCCAAGGTGACTACTTTCCACCTTAAATGCTACCTCTTGTTTACTAAATGCCCTCCTATAAATTCAAGCATTTTCAGTAAAATGATAATAAAGAAGTCTATATGACATTCTTTGGAATTATTCCATAAATTAATGATGTCTCAAAACCCCCGTGTCTCCTACACAATACTGTGGACAAGAAAAAAGCTCTTACCTCTGATAAATACAGATTTTTTAAAAGGCTTTTCCTAACTAGTCCAACTGTTCCATCAATAACTTGGCTTTTCAAACTGATTCTTTTTTGCATTTTAAATCCATGCATGGAAACTACCGACTGCAGTGGTTGCACGCTACAGTTCTTCAGCAGAACCACAGTAAAAACATACACTGTCAGAGAGCCCATGGTCAGATTAAGTGCAGCACGAAAAACACAGCTTTTCTCCATGCACTTCGTATGTTAAAATACAAGACTGCCTAAACAGCCTCCAAATTCAACACTAACTTATTCCAGATGCTAACTCAGAGAAACAGGCAGCTTCTGCCTTACAGGCTGCACCGATCCCCTTGCCATCAACTCCAGCCTGCTGCCTTTGCTTTTGCCACCCCTTCTCCATCGTATCTAGTCCTTCCATCAGGATCTCATTCCTTGCACTCTATTCACACGCTCCTGGGACACTAAAGTAGAGTGCTCTTGTCCTTCAGGGGGAGATTTTGTGGAGAAAACAGGGAGACACAAAACAGGAACAATTGTGTTTTCCTGCCAGACCTCCACGAAACAAGACAGTGGGTTCTTAAAAAAAAATAAACCCTCCTGATTTCACAAATAAGCAGTCTTTCCTAGATCATTCCAGCCTGAGTTTCTGTTTCTAGGACTCCCTACATGACACTGTTTCCACAACCAAGAAAAGAAGAGAAAACTTCTTGTACATGTCTCCAAAATGTCCCTTTCATTATCTTCAGAAATAAGGTCAGAAAGTAAAAGGGAATATAAAAGTGTCATGGGTCAAAATAATTCCTGTTGAGGGTTTCTGCTGTTTTCAGTGAATTGTGTCTCTTTTCCTGACTGACCCAGCTTCTTCGCTCCTTTGGCATGTCAGGAGAGGACTTGTTAACATTCCCAGGAGCTGTTTAAACTGCCATTATTGGTAACTGCTATTGCTGACCCACTGTGAGGTTCATTTCAAGACTTGGGAGTATAGTTATTCCTACACCATTTAGAGTGGATCGTCATTTCAAATACTCTCCTAGGCACTTTATGACCATCCAAATTCACACTAGCCAGAAAAGGGAGTCCTTTTTCACATGAACTGTTTTCCATTTGGAAACCGAAGTTTTAATTGCACAAAACCATAACAGTACATTTTCAACTAGAAAAATCCAAAACAGTCAGAAATATTTCAGTTTTTAATTTGAATCAGTATTTCAGAATTTGCTTGAGCAGTGACACAAAAAGTCCCATTGACAATATCAATGGCTTTTTCTAAATTGAATAAAGCATCTCTGTAGACACACTTTTTTTTTCTCACACAGCAGAAACAGGAAAACAATACCTTTACAAATTATATTTCATATTACAAACATTTTCATATCCATGATCTATAGAGACAAATTCATTTTCCCTGCCTCTAATCTTGACTAGTTTTTCAGTACTGCAAAGGCTGAATTTCTCCAACTTCTGATATACAACTTCTTAGGTAAAGATTAATTTAAAAGAAGATTTATGCAATCACAGTATCAGCAAAATGCTACACAGAGGTGCAAGGACCTGTAATTCATACTCCTATGAAGATGTACGCCCTGTAATTTATTATTGAGAACACATTATCTTCTCACCTGATTATCATTAAAGGAAATGGCATTGTGCTAAACCTGCCATTAACAGACACAGAAAAAGTCTGATTTTAAAAAAAAAAAAAGGGTGTGTCCTCATTAACCACTTTACAGTATTCTTTATTGCTTTAGCTATGTTTACATTTTGTAACTGCAAAATACTGTACCCTTTTCCTGTTTTCTAGCTACTCCGACAGGTAACATTTGGACAAACTGTGTATGTACTTGCTAAGTACCAGATTAAGCGTTACAATTTTCTGCTTGCATATAATACAGATTGATTATTCCCAAATACACCTGACATTTTAAAATATTTTTTTATTGCAAGAGGCAAAGAACAAAGAGGGAATACTCCAGATCTAACTTTAAATCCAAGCTCAGGCATTCATCCAATGTGGGACCTCAGGCAACAGACCTGACCTCCTTCTGGTTCAGTCAATTCAGCTGAAGAGCAGGAAATCATTGAAAACCAGATGCTGCATCTAAAAGCAGATCTCCAGGTAAATAAATTACAACGGAGCCACAGGGATGGAGGAATATAGTGTTTCTTATTGTAAGAGTCAGGAAGGCAAATGGATATAAGTTGGAAATAAGCAAGAGGCCTTTTAGCCTCAAGCTTTACCTTGATATTTGAAAAATAGCAATTTTAGTGCCTTACAGATACTAAGATTTTTGTGCAAGGTCAGGCTATCTTTATTCAAATGTATTCAGACCATGTAATCAAGGATGTTTGTTTTATTTTGCCCAAATTATTGTTCACAGACATCTGAAGTAGTAAGTCCAATGCCTGATTACATCTGTAATGATGTAGGACAGTCTAAAATTCAGTCTTTGAGGGAAGTCCTTTTAAGCACTTTGGGAACTATTGTAAATGGAAGCCATGGTTATTTTGGAATACTAGGAGAGTTTAGGTCTCTCTTTCCTGCAAAGAGGAGAATGCTTGCAACTTCCTAGCACCTCTTCCTGTTTCCCTGTATCTTGCTCACATCAAGTCACTTCAGCCTACGGTTGTGGTTGCCAGAGTTACGCGCACGGAGTCCACGTAGGTTTCAGAACAGAAGCTACATATCACACCCTGTTCCACTGAGATAAAATGGAAAAGAAAGATGGAAGGTTTATATTTGGTTCACTGTTCTTACATCTGGTAGAATGGCTGCTATTGCTCATCCAGGTCTCTCAACCTTTTAGGGCAAACCATTAACAGGCAGAGTCAACTTCTGAATTTAAAATATTCATGGAGAAGACGCAATACTGCTGCTTGGTTAGATCATTAATAATCAGTCAGGAGGAAAGAATAATCTGATTTGTTAAGTATGGCTCTGGAAAGGTATTAAAACATACAGGAGAATTTCCCACAATATTTAATAACTGACAGTAGAGAAGGTTCTGTCTATGGTGGTAATAGAGCAGGACATGGGAAATTCTTGACCTCCCTCTTGACAATTATTTACACCACATTCACCACAAAGATCAAACCACATTTTCCTGAAACTGAAAGAATTTATATCTACAGCAGCCCGGGTATCAAGAACTTAAAAGTTTGTTTATAATCTTTAACTTTTACAGGAATGCATGTAGCACACTGTTATATTCTATAAGCATTATATATAATCCTATAAACATTTTAATGTGTTCTTGGTTGATTTCTCTGACATGAAACTGTACTGACATAAACAATAAGTTAAAAGAACCTAAGTAATAAATGTAGCTTTTTTAATAGATTATTTTTGTATAAAAATATTCATTAATAGATCTGTTTATTTATGCTTATCTAACTAGATACCAACTATTTATAGTGGAACACTTAACTAAGGCAGGAGAACACTTCTGGGGAAAATTACCAGCACCTGGTAAACAAGCTGCTACAAAAACACAAAAAAATATAAATCATTGGGTGATCTGCTCAGCTGGTGGCAGAGCTGAAGGGGAAAGTGGAAAGGCTGAGGAGTATCAGGGAGTGTGAGAAGGAGAGAGGTTTAACCTCCACTAATCTACCACCCCTTGTGCAAAGGCAGCAGATGGAGGTCCCACAGCCAGCAGCAGATCCCATATCCTTCTTGGCAGCAGGCAGACAGAAGGGACTTACGACAGGGAGGGGAATGGAAACAGGTCCCTGCTCAGGGAGGTAGGGCGTGTCTCTTCCTGCCCTCCCTCCCCTTCCCAGTTGCCCTGTAAAACTGACATGGGGCTCTGGAACTCAAGGGCCAGGTAATTGCGGATGCAGGGGAAGGCCCATCCAGGGAGCTGCATAGGACGACTCTGTCAGCCCCACACGTTATGAATGCCTCCGTTAGGAAAAAAAGGAGGGCAGTCGTCATAGGCAATTCACAGAATCACTAAGGTTGGAAAAGACCTATTAGATCACCTAGTCCCACCATCACAAGATTCCCTTCTGAGGGGGACAGAGGGCCCAATATGCCGACCAGACCCATCTCACAAGGATATCTGCTGCCTCCCTGGGGCTGGGTTAGAGCCATCACCAGGGAACTCCCTGGTCTGGTACAGCCCTTGGATTATTACCCACTACGGGTCATGCAGGTGGGCAGTGACAAGGGTGTGGAGAGAAATCCAAAAGACATCAAAAGGGACTTCAGGGCACTGGGGTGAATGGTTGCAGGATCAGGAGCACAGGTAGTGTTCTCCTCAATTCCTTTAGTACAGGGAAGAATACTGGGAGCAACAGGAAAGCACGTCTGCTCCACACGTGGCTCAAAGGCTGGTGTGAATGGTGGAATTTTAGGTTTTTTGGTCATGGGAGGTTTACATGACACTGGGCCTACTGGCAGCCCAGAAAGCCAACCGTATCCTGGGCTGGATCAGGAGAAGTGTGGCCAGCAGGGCGAGGGAGGGGATTCTGCCCCTCTGCTCTGCTCTGGTGAGACCCCACCTGGAGTGCTGCGTCCAGCTGTGGAGCCCTCAACATCAGAAGGATATAGACCGGTTGGAGCGAGTCCAGAGGAGGCCACAGAGATGCTCCGAGGGCTGGAGCCCCTCTGCCCTGGGGACAGGCTGGGAGAGTTGGGGTGTTCAGCCTGGAGAAGGGAAGGCGCCGGGGAGACCTTATAGCACCTTCCAGTGCCTGAAGGGGCTACAAGGAAGCTGGGGGGGACTTTTTACAAGGGCCTGTAGACATCAAAAGTGACTTCAGGGCACTGGGGTGAATGGTTGCAGGATCAGGAGCACAGGTAGTGTTCTCCTCAATTCCTTTAGTACAGGGAAGAATACTGGGAGCAACAGGAAAGCACGTCTGCTCCACACGTGGCTCAAAGGCTGGTGTGAATGGTGGAATTTTAGGTTTTTTGGTCATGGGAGGTTTACATGACACTGGGCCTACTGGCAGCCCAGAAAGCCAACCG
>NW_010245443.1:700-6866 GCF_000690775.1 Eurypyga helias | reverse complement strand
AACCATTCTGTGATTCTATTTCTAACTCTATATTTACACCTATCTCTCTGTGTGTGCATGCAATTATATGTCCCAGTTTTGCTAGGAAATTATACAATCTAATGTTATGCATCTTCATAGCATTAAAAAATTGTAAATTGCTGCTATCCCAAATTACACAAAGCACAAAATCACCACACTGTGACCCCTACACCTAATCCCTTAGACAGAAGACACTGCCCAAGTCTGGGACTAGGAGTGGATTCAGCTGCACCTAGGCTTCTCTTTGAGGAGTTCAGAAAGCAAGGGGGTCCACTCTGAACCTCGTGACTCAACAGGAGGAACTTTCTTGCCCTTTCCCTCTAATTGATATGTATTAAAGTCACAACAACCCAATTTGGATTTGAGTTCCCCTGACTCTGTGTAAATAATTTTTAATCCACGTACAAACCATTTTAAACCAGTGTTAATTTGATTTCACCCTTTGGATGATTGTCCATGTTGATTAAGTAAGAGTGGACCTTGCCATCGAATTCTGTTGTGTTTGTCACAAATTCATGTTAGAATAGCTTTTTCCCCACCATAGCTGTGATGCGGATCTTTCAAGTGGCCTAAACCACTCTCCTTCATGACACAATACTAGATTCTGCTCCAAACTCTCCTTCAAAATGTGTATGAAATGCTTGGAAAATAAATTAAAATAATTTTTTTTCATAGATTTTCACAAACTATGTGCTAGAATACCTGCTTTGGGCCATCTTGATGTAATCTACAAAAGGCAAGTATAACTGAAACCAGTGTCTGCTTTCACCATGGAAATTGTAAAGGACTCTCAAATTACAAACTAGGTGCCCCAACTAACAGACAGCTCCTTAAACAGTTTATGCAACAGTTTCTTATGTAGGTCAGGAAGAGTCATAAATATATTTGAAGCACCAGTGTATTTTGGAATATTTTTGAGAAGCAACACAAGAAAAGTAAGGCTCTAAGGTAGACTTTGTGTACAGTATTAGTTAGAATGAGACTGAATAGTAAATGAAAAGGGTGTATGAGAGAAAGTGAATGTGACCATGTCCTTAAAAATGATAGCCTACAATGTACGTGCAACCAAAGCAAGGATAAAAGAATAAGTGTCATGCTTCTGACTTATTATTATTTATAATTCTGAAAGTATTAACTTTCCAATAAACCAAATCTGATTAAAGCAGAGAATTCTAAAAGGAAAAACTATCTTTTTCTTATCTATTTTTCTATTACCAATTTGAAGGCTTAGAGACTTTCAACAAAGAGACCACACTATTATTACATTGGTAAATGGTAAAAGCAGCCTCCAGGAACACATCAACAATGAGTGGAGACACCCATTTTCATACTGAAATTAAAAGTTATTTGTTGTACAACAAAGAAGTGTCAGATTCAGTAATGCTTGGATTAATACTAGGCTACAAAGAGGACTAAGCGAGTTTAAAACCACCACCTACCTTTCCTCACCAGAAAGATAACTAGGGAATTGGGGAAAGTGAGAAGTTTTAGAATAAAATCAAAAAACCCAGGCTTTTTTCATCAGTCTTCCTTAATAAAATACAAAATAAAATGAAGAAAATGTGTCGTAAAGATTCTGGAGAAACTTGTGTTTTGATGGCACTACACTTCCGTGGAAAACAGAAGTACTTCAAACTGGGTTTCACTGAAACTATAGGTCAGGTACTTAACATTCCTATTCTTCAGGGACCAGGCTGTCCAAAGAGATTTATCTGTAAGAGTTAAAGTAGAAAAGTTTCAAAGATAAGTGTACCTTATCCACTGGCAATACTGTTAGTCCTAGCAACAATCCCCAAGTTTTACTAAGGGCTCAACTCCCATTTAGAAGCATAAATGAAATAGCCAGATGCCCAGAATTACCTAGCATTCATCAATTTTTTTTGGCTGTCATACTCAAATATTTGCCAATGAATGTCTCAGTGTGATGAAATTCTATTCTTGGCTGCATTAATCTATGAAGAAAGTAAATTCATTTAAATGTACACAGCTGTAACAGAGTAAAGAGAAACAAGATTACAGCCTTTCAAAGAAAGAATGAAATGAAATACAGTCTGTGACAGGCATCTGAAGAGCTCATCAAAGAAAGGGGTTGTTTAGCAACACTAATGGAGAAAGTATTAGATGGTTAAAGAAAGACTAGACTATCTAAAGAACTGGCTAAGTTACAAAAACACAGTAGACATTCTGATGAATGTTCAGCGTCTAACTTCACATGATTAAGTGTTGCTAAGTGATTTTCTTTTTGTTCTATTGTGAATTGAAAAGGAAAAAAATATTTAAAGTGCTCACTGATTTACTGATAGTTTAGCATTAATCAAGCTGTCCCACATGCAATAAACTGAACAGTCTCCCTCTGGTCAGCAAGAGATACAAAAATATACATAAAAAATTTTAAAATATTGAAAAAGAAAGACCATTTCCAGTAGGGTTAACAGAAAGAAGGAAGCATCAGGGAGTCACTGACATCATCTCATTATATAGAAGCTACCTGGTATTTGCTCTGGTCAGGTAGAGCAGCAAGCTAAGGCTCTCAGGGATGTATCCTTGAAGATTTCTGAAGATCCTCCTGCTCACTTGCTGCAATAACCTATGTCATCCCCCTTATACAGTAAAATTTCCAAGTGGAAACTCTTATTTATTGTTCTAATTCTGGTGGCCTTGGCAGCTGTGTAGCTTAGGAAGGTTTTATGAAGCAGACTAATCAGAATATTTTGGGGATATGGTTGATAGTGTTATTAACAGGCTTGCTAGGTCTGTTTTCTGTAGTCACTGCCAAACTGATCTGTAGTAGAGTCATGAATGTAACCAGTTTCTTATGGTTAACAACTAAACCTGAATGAATCAGAACAACACAGCCCGTTAATTTCCTAATTACACATATGTACGTATATTTAAATAGACCGAGATGTAGCCCATACTTTCAGTGTATTAAGGCATGGGAAGACAGAGTGTGCCGAGTGACGCTAAGAAACCAGCATGCACGTTAATATGGTTGGTTTAGAAAGCCTGGAGTGTTTCGTCTTTCATGGCCTCCTATTCTCACATGCTTTTTTTATTAAATATGCAGCTCTGTCAAGCCTGTGACGTGTGACTCAGGCAGACACGTTATAAAAATTACAGGGTGAAATCAAGACTTCTTGTCTATCTGGATTCAACAAATATGGGAACTGACTATTCAAGCTGATGTACATGTGGGTCTGTGTTACAGAATGTTACTGAATTGGATAAACACCACCAGCGCATGCCAAAGAACATTATGGTTTACTACCAAAACAAAAATACCCCTTTGTTTCTAATGTAAAAAATACTCTGAGTTCTACCATTCTTATTAGATACTTTTATAAGCGTGTCTCTTGGATTTTTATTTTTTAAATATAACTGTAATATAATTCACTCTCTTCTCTGCACCCATGTTATGAAAGTGTTTACTTTGCTTTTTTGTATTTACATATATCCCATTCTTCTTGTTTCTGTGATAAATCTTTTATAGCCAATAAATTATAAATCACATTTATGTATAATTTATTATTTTAAATACATATTTTATCTTTTAGCTTTTTAAACAGGGAACTATTTTAGCTTTGTTCCTTTAAGGTCTCAGTAGTTTGAAAAATTCATGAATAAAGCATGCTTCAAGCGGCATTTACATTTTTATAGTGTGTGCTGTAACAGTATAGATTTTGCTTTCTAGACGTACACTTTCAGGTCAACACGATTGCCTTAAGAATAAACCTTACAGAAATCTCTGGGACTTCGTAAACATACTTCTTCATTATTTCTCAGTACCTTGGACACCTCAATAACACACTTGCCCTTCTTCAGTCAGACAATGATAATGTTTTCTAGATGTACATACACATCTATGCTGGTACCTGTCAGACACCTCCTATACTGATTTCTATATTAGAGCCAGGCAAGATTTAGCTATTGTAAAACACAGAAGTCTTAATTCTACTACCGAATACGTCAGAGTTGTACTCAAGGTGAATTAGTTCATCAGGTCAGTTTATTTCATTCCTACAGTTAAAAGGCCACCTTAAAATTTCAGTAATTTAAAAACAAAAGGCATTTCTTTATTTCAGAATTATCTGGATTTATATAGATGGATGTTAGATTAGAATTTGATTATATTATCTTACATCTTTCAAACACCTCTCAGAGTACAATGCAGGCGGTCTATTGAAATTAACCTGCCCTGGGAAAAATAACATCAAACCTTTTTCAATAAATGCAAAGCCCTACAGGCACTGGTTTGATTTGAATTCCTCTCAACTTTTCTAAAAGCATAGTGTCGTCCAGGTTACCCTACAACTCAGCTATGGCATTTTCTCAGGACTAAAGTTTTTCCTCCATGAAATTTAATCTTACAAATATTCCTATGTTTGTATCTATTTTTCCCAAATTTGAAAGTATACATAGAGTTGAAAATGTATTCTGCAGATAGTTAAAAGTTTATGGACAACACTCCTAATAATGTGGAGAGACAGAAAAAGAAGAGGCAATAATTCACTATTAATTACAAGAAATATCCAACCTTTATTGTGGTATTTTTACCAGTATTCTGCAAAGAGGCAAGTACTGTACCTTTCTCTAACAAATTACATCTACACAATAAATGGCAAGAAGTTTTGAGAAAAGAAGGCATAAAGAATGAATGGATTGTATTACAACTATAGAATAAATATTGGAGAGGATGTCAAATATATTTGCACTTCTGTAACATAATTAGAGATCTCTCTATTGCCACAGATACAATGTCTTACTCTGTCTTCACGAAAGGAAAATAAAAATATATTTTTAAATGTTTTCTTTTTTCTTTTCTTTTTTTTTTTTCCTATAGGAAAGCTTACACATTGTTAAAACAATACATATTTTCTCTTACTGGTTATCTGAAGCTTCAAATGACTAACACAATCCATTTTGGTGAGTCACTGCTCAAGGTGTGAGCTGGCAAATATGAAAACATTTCCAGAACTAAAATTACAATTTGGATTCTGAGGGACAAGTATTTTGCAGCTAATTAGTATTGTGGATACTGAAAAAAACCCCACAGCAAATTACTTATAGCTCATGCAAGCTCTATTCACATCTCTGAAATACTTTCCAATCAACCAAAAATATTTGGCACACATCTGCATCCTGCATGCACAAGAAGGATTCAAAACAAGCTCTGACTGAAAACCCATGGTTAAGTAACTGAATTCATTTGTTGCAAGCTCTCTGAAAAAGGGGCAGTGAGTAATAGAAAAACTGTGCTGGTGTGTCATTCAATGCAGGAAACAGGCAAAATTACTTGAGCACTTCTAAATTTCATAGCTGGGCAACAGAGATTTTGGTACTAGGTTCTATTTTCTCTCCAACCTCTGGTTCAGGAATCAACCACTTACTTTGCTTTCTGGCACCACCCTGCTTTTGGAATTTACTGCAGGTTGTGTTGTGTGGGGTTTGTTGTGTGGTGTGTTTGTTTTTTTTTTTTTTTTTTCCCTTCTCTTCCCTTTTATGGCAAGAGTATTATCTGGAGGGAATAGCGCTCTCAAAAAGATAATCTGTCCCCTTCAACTCATTCTTGTTCACTGACTTTCTCCTGAATACAGAAATGACATTTGTCCTTCCTGTTTTCTGCCCGCTTCTCTTTCCTTCTGTCTTGGTTTCTGCTGGAATAGAGTTAATTTTCTTCCTAGTAGCTGGTATAGTGCTGTGTTTTGGATTTAGTATGAGAATAATGTTGATAACACACTGATGTTTTAGTTGTTATTAACAAATTGTAGTGTTTACACTAAGTCAAGGACTTTTCAGTTTCCCATATTCTGCCAGCGGGGAGGTGCGCAAGAAGTTGTGAGAGAGCACAGCCAGGACAGCTGAGCCAGACTGGCTAAAGGGATATTACCTACCGTACAACATCATGCTCAATATATAAAACTAGAGTTGCCAGGGGGCATGAATAGCTGTTTGGGGAAGGACTATTGATCACTGGATGGTGAGCAATTGTTGCATTGTGCATCCCTTGGTTTTGTATATTCCTTTATCAGTATTATTATTTTTTTTTCTTCTTTCTTTGCTGTGCTGTTAAACTGTTTTCATCTCAACCCATGAGTTTTTTCCAATTCTCTCCCCTATACCGCCTGGGAGTGGGGGCCAAGGGCAG
>NW_010245443.1:0-534 GCF_000690775.1 Eurypyga helias | reverse complement strand
CCATCTGGGCCTAAACCACAACACTTTCTCAGTTTCCTTCACAGATAATGAAACAAAAGCAGCAAAGTTCAATGAGGGTGCAATTTTTGAAAAGGAAAGTAAGTTGGAGTAGGATTTGCCCATTATGAAATAATCCAGAGAACACAAGTATTCCTAAACACAAAAAGTCATTACAGTTCTAGGGGGAAAAAAAAAATGCAGCTTACACATCAAGCCATGAAAGAAACTGTTGAGGTTTCATTTTCAGTCTTGTCATCTGGAAGAGAAAATGATTCCCTTTATTTTGCCGAACAGACAGGAGGCAAACAACACATGCCATTGCTGACTGAACTGCAAAATCAAAATTGACAAATCCAAGAGACGGAAGATACTATTGTAAAGCCAGGCACGACCGCCAGCTCTACCTTGACTTCCTCAGCTTATGCCTGCTGCTGTTGCTCAACAGCCCCTGAAGTCCAAGTGACATTACTCTAGATTCTGAGGCAAGCCAAGAAAGGGAATGATACTGATGTAATTAAAAAAAAAATATATATA
>NW_010245442.1:74227-120550 GCF_000690775.1 Eurypyga helias | reverse complement strand
CATTCTATGATTCTATGATCAGTGCTTGGGTTTGGTTTTCTGTGGTTTTTGGTTTTTTTTTTTACCCTAAAGGTCTTCTCCTTTTTTGGATATATTTACAAAGATAAATGCTTACAAAGACAGATCACAAAGAATTGTGCTTATACAAAATGTGCAATTTAAATATGCAAGTAAACATGCAAGTTTGGCTCTTTTTACAGTAATTCTATTTAATCGTATTATTTTAAGATAGATGTTTACAACTGATTTGATTGCAGGCACTGTCACACTGTGATCTCTAATGTATATTTCTCTTTCAGTTGTAGCAAGTCTAATCATCCTACATTTGTCTGGGGCAACCAAAAAAGGAACAGGTATGTAAACTTCATGCATTTTTTCAGACATTATATTAGAGTCCAAAGTATGGATTTAAGGTGTTAGTGTTGGTCTTGAAATTTTTAGTGGTTCACCTACTTCCAGAGTCCATGCTTTGTTTATTTGTTTTGAGTATTTGTGTCCTTGTGCACACACAAAAATCCAGTGGTACTTGTTTTAACAAGTTAGGTACCTGATCCACAGCTAGATCTAACTAAAGACTTAGCCTGACTCTAACTGAAGACTGTAAAGTGCTCCCACTTTCAAACTGGGATGTCCAGATGGGGCACTAAGCTATCTAATTTTAAGATAATTTTGTTTGTTGAAGTAGAATTTAAAATCAGGAATTGTTTGCATTTGTGCAGGGTAAGAACAGAAAGAGGTCTTAAAAGCCCTGGATGCTAAGTGTGGTGACAGCCAAGCAGAGAGAGTTGCTAAGCACAGTGTGTGTCTGAATTCGTGTCTGCATGCTCAGTCCCTGCAGGCCTGAATTCATTTCAGAAAATTAAGATCCATGTTGTCATCAGCTTGGATACAGACCAGGAAGTAAGAAAAACACTTGCAAGGCATAAGGCAGATCTCAGGTGTTTATAATCATCATGGGAAGATGTCCATCTCCCTCCATTGATCATAAGAGGGAGCTTCAAACAACTTGGCTTTACACATCAGAGTCTAGTTAGTGTTAGTGGGGATGCTCCTTGGATACAGGTACCTCATTTGGAGCAAAACACGGAGCCCTCTTTGGACACGTGTACAAGGTCTAGAACCTACTATTCTTCCTTTTAATACCAACCTAGATGTTTCTCTCTTCAAATAATCCATCTTAATTTAGCCCACTTTTTAAAATACGATGCCCAGGAAGTGGTTTTTCATCTTCTTAGCCTGAACAGACTCAAACCTTTGTCCCCAGGCTCTTTGCCAATGTGCAGAAAAGAGTGCAAGAGTTTCAGATCTAGAAAGAAAGCAAACAAGAAGGTCTGACTCTGCTCTCTGATGATTCACCTAGGAGGGGGAAAGTTCTGGGCTGTGATTCCTGGCCCCAGAGCTACTTATTAATTTTACAGCAAACAGCAAGATAAAAATAAAGGTAATCTATGAATCAGAATCCAGGAATTCCCCTGTCCATCTCTGTGTGGTGAATATGAAGTCAAGCTGCTGCAAAATAAAAACAGGTCTTATATTGTATCATAATTCTGTGTTTTTTTTCTTGATTTTACAACTCTGATGTATTCCCGTATTATGGCATGTAGCTTGCTGATAGAGCACATCCTTGAGCCTTTTCAGATGTATGATTTGGAAACTCTTGTCTCCCCTTTTCTACTGAGTTATTATTTAAAGGCAATATAAATATTTCTTCCCCTAAACATCCAAGCCTCTTCTCTGCTTTGAAAAAAGGTTTTGAGTAAGAATAATAAATTTGTACACCTAAAGAACAGCATAATTTCTGCCCAGGTCAATGATTATAGTCTCAACAGAAATAAGCAGAGGCTGCTGACAGAATAGACTGTTTTATTCTGTAAGAGAGTTGTGTCATTTGGCCGTAATAATTTGTGTGCTAATTATATAATGCTCAATGTGATCATTCCACAGAAAAGCAAACTACTTCCGAAGGACAGAAACCAGTGCAGTGTGGAACTTGGACAAAATATGCAGAAGGAGGCATCTTCACTTCTCCCAATTACCCCAACAAGTATCCTCCCGACAGAGAGTGTGTCTACATTATAGAAGGTGACCAGCCAAAGAATCTTTCTATTCTATCATCAACCATACAAAACCAAGAAAAAAAAAAAAATCATTATCTGTGAAGAATATGTAAAACCCATATGCTCATGATAAATCTTCTTAAGACACAAGATTTAGAGAAGTTCTCTCTCTCCACTTTCTCCACTTTTGCTTTATCTTTTTTTGGGTAAAAAATTTAAAAAAGTGTAGAGCACACTAAGAAATAATGGAAAATACTTGATTTATTTCCTGACATCACTCATAAATTAGTTCAGGTGGTAAGTATGCGTGAGCCACTTAGCAGTAAGCACTGTGTAATTTATTTCAGGATATTGAAAGAACAAATAAAACTTAAAATGCTATAACATGACAGAAGAAAGAATATTTTTAAATGAACAGAAAGGTAACACAGGAAACAAAAATGTTTCTGACTTTCATATAGGTATTTTAAACTTATTATAACTGAATCAGTGATGACAAGCATAGCTAGGCAAAGTACAGTAAAGTCATATAGAAAACAACCATATAGTAAGTGTAAAAATTATTTTCCATCCAAGTGTTCATGAGAAATGAGGTAAAAGGAAAAAAAACCCAAAATCACCAAACCGAACCAGAAAAGAATAAATGTTAACAGTGAACTGCTGTAAGACAGAGTTTTTAAAGAGTAGACAATTGAAGGCATGGAGGTGATGTAAGAAAGGTTAGAGGTGTGTTACAAGCAGGTTACACAATTTCCTATCATCAGTGTTAGTACAATGGGTGTTGAAGGAATTGTTGTAAAAATGAATCCATGGAAAGTGATAGAAATTAGATACTGTCAGAGCTTAGGAGCAGAAAAGATGAATCAGGTACAGAATGGTAAGTCACTGGAACCAAGATGATTCATTTATGACTTGTGAGTACATGCAAAATACAACACTGATGCATGTTCTATCCATGCTTGGATGGTCAGAATTATTAACTACAAATTATGGAACCAGGAATTATAGAAATATTTATTTAATTAAAGATGCAAGTAGTTCCAAGAGAGATCTTCAAAGATGTATAGCTAGTTCAAAATGAATTAGCTTCTTTAGCACTCCCCACTAAGCCTTTTTAGAAACCAGTCTGTCTTTCTGAATCTAGTGCTGAGTTTCTGAAAGAAATGTATTTCATAAATATCTTTCAGGGAAATGATGGATGGTAAATGTTTTATGGATTCATTAGGAAAAAAATCACAGCAAAATTACTGAGATCTTTGAATTCCACTTTGCTGCTAGATAACCTGAATGAAGTCGGAAGTAAATAGTTGATTATAACTCATGGAGTCAAAAAACCCTTTCAAGAAAATCTATGCTTTTCCAGTCTTCCCACTCGAGTCCAGAATTCAGGTAGCCTTACGTTAAACATTTCTTTCACGGTTTTGTAACCAATTTAAAATAAAAATAAAAAAATAAATAAGGCAAAGGTACAGGTCCGATATGCATTAATTAGCATATTTTTTGTTACACTTAATGTTGATAGATCCAGGTCTTTTGGCATATATTCATCAAATTATCTTTCTGACATTCCTTGAGGCCTGAACGAAGTAATTCTATTTTATCTTCAAGGATTTGAAACACAGTTTTATCATTAAAGATAAAGGATGTAGGAAAACAAAAAGATATGACCATTTTTGTAAATGCTAGTTCAGCATCTCAGGCCATATGGTGTTCCTTATCATAGTAAGAAAGTGCCTGAAAGACCATCTTTGACTTTATTATAGTAATTAAGTAGTTATGAAAGTATAGTTAATAAGATGAAAGGTGGCAAAATATGCTATTGAACTAACATAATTTATAATAGCTTACATTGAAAATGTCTAAGAACAATTTAGGAAGGAAAGGTTTAATCAAACAACTTCTATGATGAAGATGAAATTCCACATTGAGAAGTTTGGAGCAATGTGTAGTAGAAAGAATAATCCAAAGTAAACAGACATCATGTTATATTTTATGGGAAAAACAAATCTGGGAAAAAAAAAAGTTTCACATAATTTCTTGCAACATTGGTATTTTCTACTTTCTCTCCTGCCATAACCAAGACTTTGGATTGCATCAGGGTATTTTAAAACCCACGATGATAGCAGCTCTATTAGTATATAATTTGATGAGAACAATGCATATTGTACATTTACATCTCTGATCTCCCCGTCTGTTTCTGTCTTCTGAAAAGATCAGAAATAATCGTGTCTAAAAAATGTCACAAAAACAAATGGAGGTATAGTAAGATGTCTGAGCACTGATATTTTTTAAAGTGTCTGTTTTTTAAAAAGTCAAAAGTAGACACACTGAAGGACAATAAAAATTGTTTTATAATTAGAGGGAATTATTTGTTCATAAATATTCTTTTTAAAACATATAAAGTTGGCAGAAAATTTTAAAGAAGGCTAGCAAGTGAAAATCTTTTCCCATATCTTTAATATTATGTGGAACTGGTTGGTTGAAGATACTGAAGTTAAAGAATTTAAAAAAAAAAAAAGATTAATTATGTCACTAGTAACAATATCCTTGAGGTAGGGTAATAATGTATGGAGTGGATAATCCTTGCTAATCAAGGACATTAACATCCATTCAGTTTCTCAGTAAGCCAGAAACATTTCTATATGGATCTTATTCCTATATTTGTTATTAAGATTTCAACACACTTCACATGACTTCTGGCTGCTGTTGAATACAAAGTACCAAGCTCGGGGGACTGTTGATATGCTCTGTTATAGTATTCCCACATTGCTATCTTCCCTTTTTATGTTTTGGAGGGTTCAACATACCAGGACTGTATATTCCATACTGAGTGCTGTGTGATGTGAGTTTAAATATGTGTATGAATCACCAGGTTCCTTCCTGCCTGCTTGCTTTCATTCCTTCATTTTTGCTATCAAACAAAATCTAGGACAAATTCTGATAGCTTCTCTCAAACAAAATTCCTACTGACTTAGGTGGACTTGAGTGAGGAGTCCATCATGTAGTGTGCTGTAATAAAATTGAATTTCATCTCATGATATAATTTTTTCCCCCACATTGTAGCTCATATTAAATGTACGTAAGCCTTTTATCATTTCAAAATTACTTTGGTGAAGCAAAGGAGCTGGCAAAAATTGCCATGATCATAGACTGTGAGGTTCTAAAAGAGAAGAGGATTTCTGACTGCAGAGGCTTCTTTCTAGCAGTCAAAGGCATATGCAGATCAAACAGCTAGAATTTTCTTTTTCTTTCTTTTTTTTTTCTTTTCTTCTATTTTAGTAGTAATGATAATTAACTATTGGAACAAGTAGGAATTTTAAAGTCCAGGTTGGATGCCTTTCTAAAAGAAATCCTTTAGGTCATCCAGAAGTCATGGCCTCAGTACAAAAATTATTATGCTATAGGAGAGCTTCTGGTGAATCCCATCTGCCTTTGAAAATGCATTGAGGATTTGTTTTTTTTTTTTTTTACTTTATTTTCTTTCAGCATTATTGGGCACATAGAAAATGTAGGAAATAGCTGAGTGTACACACTAAATTTCCTGTTGGTCCAAATTTCACCCCTGTTTTGCATATTCATGACTCTAACCTGGCAAAATTCACAGCTGCCCGGAACGACCACAGCAGTGACAGCATTATCCTTTGCCAGACTGCAAATTTGGCACGTGTGCTCCAAAGGGAAATTTGCATAGGAGATTTTATAGGAGCAAAGGCTTTTGTTTGTGTTAAAAATATTTGAGGAGTGGGGTAGTTGTGCTTTACAAAATATATCTTAATAATTGGTTTGGAAATCCTGTAAGTGAAATACTTGTAAGATTTTATCCATTTTTCAATTTTTAATAATTAAGTGGTTATTTATAAATGTAAGTATGGACTACAATGACTTTACGGAGGTATGAAATAAATCTTCCACTTTATATGTTTGTGGGCATTTAAAGTTAGTTCTCTTGAAGGTCTTCCATGTTTTTGCTGAAGACCATTCAACTCTTTAATCCTAGGTATCTCACAAGCATTAGAAAATGGTCCTGTATCAATGTATGAAAAATCTCTGCTGAAAGTCCTTTTGTATTTCACAGTGATTTTTTGCATTCAAAAAATTTTCATCAAAACAATGAAAGAATCCTCTTTTAAAAGGATGCTATAGGTGGGTTTCTTATCAATAATAGCCAGACAACCAGAATAACCAAGGATTATTGAAAAATACTAGTACTGTAGCAGCTCATATAGATGAGGGTGTAGGTGTTGAGTTCAATGCCTAATTTCCATGTAGTCAGGTAAATTAAAACAGACCTTTCACAACTTCAGCTGTCAGTTACACAGACTTAGAGGCTGGTCAGAATTAAAACCTTAATTGTGAGGTTTTGCTGCAACTGTTCTATCACAAGTTGGAACCTAATGCCTTTTCCTTTAATGAATGTAAAATCTCAGGACAGCACTTGTGTAAGATAATTAGATGAAATATATGACAGGACATGCAAGCATTAAGAAGTCTTTCTCAGCTATTAAACATTTTTGAAGAAAGAAAATTGAAAGATAAATATGGAAGATTTTTAAGAGTTGAAGTAAAATCCTTTTATGAGACATCTTCACTATGTTTCATTTGGACTCGGCAACAACTTTTCCTGACATTGTAGCCACAGAAAAAGTTCTTAAGATGTGAATAGGCTTCACCTGTGTTTAGGGATACCTCCGTTTCTGATTAGATGGCCAGATTCCAATCCAGTCTAGAAGAACTACGTATTATGGGCTTTTTGTTTGTTTTGTTTTGTTTCTCTGCAGCTATACATACTTTATTATTAGTTATTATTCTAGACTTGTTCTCACTGTATTTATCTAAGTTTTACTGTGACCACATTTGTACCGCTTTGTTGCAAAAGCTGTGGCACAAGATGTGTCTTTTTACAATACCTGTTTGTTTTAGCTTGTATTTGGCAAAGAAACCCTTGTTAAAGCCAGGGTATAACTCCAAAATGATACCTTTTTCTCTAAAAGTAAGTTAAAATTGGAAGTTTTGAATTGTGTGTTTTCATCCCTTATGGTCATTTCCAGAAACACTTGAATGATTTTGTTTCTTAGGTAGATTATCAGAAAGTAAACATGTAATCTTTAAATACCATATAAAATGAAGCACAGATGTACATTAAAAAGCGCGTGATCAAAAGGTGCATGGGTGCAGGTATAGCACCCCTTCCGCCCTTCACCCAATCTTTCGTGCTCACCACAGTCCTCACAGTAACAGAAACACAAAGTGTTGCATGCCTCGGGAGAGTTAGGGGAAAGGACCTTGTCCTGTTTGGACTAGCTTGCAAAGCAGGCTGGGACACAGGCAATACCTATACTACCTAAAGCAGGTCAAGAAATCTTCACAGGCTTTAAGGCTGATAAGCACAATCACACATGTACAGATTAACTCCTTTCACTTTCCCAGTCAAGAAGAGACGTGCATCTCGGTACAAGAGTACAAACAGAAACTGCTTGCTGTGAACAGTCCTTGACTGAAGCGAACCACTGCGTCATGCCTAAGAGCGAGTTTTGGCAGTTCTGACTGGCATGGCCAAAATGCCGTCAGGAAGTGATTTCAGCATTTAAGGAGTGTGAACATTCAGTGGTCCAGCCCCCAAACTCCTTCCCCAGCTTTGTTTTATTTAAGGGTGGAAGGAATAAATAGTCAATGCTCCATTATTGCAGCCTTCCAGTACGTGAAGGGCCCTACAACGAAGCTGGGGGGGACTTTTTACAAGGGCCTGTAGTGACAGGACAAGGGGTAATGGGTATAAATTGAAATCAGGGAGGTTTAGATTAGATATCAGGAAGAAGTTCTTCCCAGAGAGGATGGTGAAGCACTGGAACAGGTTGCCCAGAGAAGCTGTGGATGCCCCATCCCTGGAAGTGTTCAAGGCCAGGCTGGATGAGGCTTTGAGCAACCTGGTCTAGTGGAAGGTGTCCCTGCCCATCGCAGGGGGTTGGAACTAGGTGGTCTTTAAGGTCCCTTACAACCCAACCCATTCTATGATTCTATGATTTTTAAAGTGGAGCAGCCTTTATTATGGGAGATCTGGGGGAAATAGAAACTCTTTCTTGAGCACTCCATGAGCTGATAGGATTCTCTCTGATCGTCTGACTAGAACTGATCTTCAGTAGGAGAAACCTCATCTTGACTTTGTTGAAAAATAAATAAAAGTAGACGAGTAAACTATAGCAATATTCTGATCATAAAACTAATTTGCAATGTGAGATTCAGAGAGCCACATGGAGGTTGCGGAAATCATGCTTTTCTCAAGGTGCACTTTCACCGAGTCAGTAGATGTCACGCATAACTCTACAGGCCTCATTTCTTTCACCCACAAAGACTCCTTTAGGGCTTTAGGGGTCCTTTTCAACACCAAAAATCATATCAAATGACCGAGCTGTAACTCAAAAGGACCTCATGCCCATTTTTATCATATCTTACAGTGAGAGAAGATATGGTAAGGGTTTAACTATGGGCCAGCAGTTGTAAGCCTCCTCTTGGTATGCAACATAATAGTGACGGCCTATCACAGGAAGTCTATAAAGGATAAATGTGTTGCGTTAGTGGTATAAGGCATTTTTGAAGAAGTTATCTTTGTTGCTGTAGAAAGCAGAGCAGCCATGCGCTGTGGTATGAAGCTGTCTAACACTAATAAAGTTAGCAGAATGCATCTTCATATCTAGTTTGCAACATTAAAAAATTACAATAAAGCTTTAGGTAGGTTAATAGCATAATATATGAATAGTGAGTGTATAAGATTTTCAAGCTTTAATGAGCATTCTTAAGATTGCCCAAAGCATTGTCAGGATGGAGTGTCTGATACCTGACTTTGCAGTCTCTAGATAAATGATGTGAATAATGAGTAGTTCTCAACAAATCACTTTAAATAGAATAAAAGCATACAAAATATGATCCAAGATTGAAAGATGCTGATTGCTCAATTCTGCCCTAGTATTGCTTAGTTAAGTTTAAATCAATATTTGTTATAAAGATGTGAAGCCAAGTGTAGAAACATCTGAATAAAATTAATCAATGATGTCTTTGTTATTCAGTCTTTTACGCTAATCTAAAAGATCTACTTTGGTCTTGAACGCTCACCAAGGGTAGCATTAATGAGATCTTTAAAAGTTTTGTTATCTGATTTTCTTTTTGTAAGGGTTTTTTTTTTTTCATACATTCAAAGTAGCTTCATTTTTATGGACTGTGAATTTGGTGCAATTATATATAAAGCTTTAGGTTTTGATATTGTTATTGAATTTGAATGGGCACAAAGATCACACATTTCCTGTAAATTGGTATAAATAACAAGCCAATAGTAAGTACTTCTCTAAATGTGAATTTCTTCAAATTGAGAACAGTAGATAAGGTTTCTTTCTTATGTTAAATTAAATATTTAAATAAATATCAATCTCCTAATTATATTAACATTGAAAGTAAAACTATTAAAATAATATTTATTTTCAAGGAACATGTTTTATTAACATTCTGTGCTTTTATATAAAGATTATAATATGTACCTAATGTTTTCTAATTTATTTCATTTTAAATAGTCTCCCTTCTAATGTGAGTAATGAGCTCGTCCCAGAAACTTCAACTGAAAACTTTTCAAACTACATACAATATCTAGCTTCTGGTCACACTGATAGTTTTTCCTATTATACCTGGAGAAAGAAATGGAATGATACAGACTGCTGGAGTGGCAGCAGTTTCCATGTTGAGCTTATTCACTCAGCTCAGAGTTTGATCTTGCATTTTTTCATGAGAGAATTGTAACTCAGGCAAAGCTCATAGCAATTCCAACCTCATCTAATATGTGTAAAGTGTAGTACATGATCTCATGAGAGGCAGAGCAGGCAATGACACACAAACCCTTGTTGCAGCAGAAGACTTTGTCAGCAAAAGACTATATCGCCGCATTATCTAGACACTGAAGGCATGCATTTTTTGCTATGGACAGGATTAAGCATAGGAACGTGACATCTCAGGGGTGCTGTATCTGTTAAAATTTGTGGACAAATCCATGATTTTTATTTTCTGTTTTTAATTCAATACTATACTCCAACCAGCAACTATGTTGCTTTATACAGGAGATGTTAGGGAATACCTGGTTTAGAGATCATTCTGACTGCCACTAGCCATAGTATCTATCAATAAATATGATTTTTATGTCCAATTAAGTGTCCATTATAAAGTTTCTTCAAGGTTTTCAGTAGAATATTGCTTGCTCTTTGTTTAGATGTTAATTTTGCTTCATCCTTACCTAGTTTCTTAACTGAGAATTCAATACACTTGTCCTTATGTTTCAAATGAGATGATAAGTAATTTTGAGTACAAGCAATTGCACTCAAGCTTGTCCTTGACTGAAATACATATCTAGGAATAGAATTTGTCCTTCTATAGTCCTGTTCTAATCCGTATTTTTTTCATCTTTGTGAGCATTATGTAAAAAAAGTATTCTGGTTAACATAGCCCCCTCTCCCCACCCACCCCCCCAAAACCAACAAAAATCCCACTAGTTTTTCAGATGTATAGGCTTCTGAGAAAGGTTTTATGTTTGAAGCAGTAATTCCTAAACTGTATTTTGCTTTATATTGTAGATATCTCTCTTAGTTTTGCTAAGAACTGCTGTCATGAACAACTTTCTAAAGGAAAAAAAATAGAAAAGTAAGCTGATGGTGTAAAACCTATAAAAATATAGATGTAATAATTTTCAAACAAGTTTTTAGGCAAAACGTTTAGATGAATATAAAATTGATATATTTAGGGTTTTGTTTTGTTTTTTATTTTTTTAGGATTTGGTGGTTCTTGCATTAGATAATAATAACATAAATTTCTTTTCATCTCTAGCTGCCCCTAGACAATGCATTGAACTACATTTTGATGAAAAATATTCCATAGAGCCTTCTTGGGAGTGTAAATTTGACCATATTGAAGTACGAGACGGACCTTTTGGCTTTTCCCCAATCATTGGACGTTTCTGTGGACAGCAAAATCCACCTATGATAAAATCCAGTGGCAGATTCCTGTGGATTAAATTTTTTGCTGATGGTGAGCTGGAATCTATTGGGTTTTCTGCTCGATATAATTTTACACCTGGTGAGTACAAACCATCACACTTTTTGATAGAAAAAGCTTAGCATAATAACCTTGCTAATGGTGTGTAATTGTGCTGTTGAACAATACCTCTAACTGGAACTATGTTTATTATCAAGGAAGGTATTAACAGATAGAGAAATGATAGAAAGTATATATATATCTTTTGCAAAAATATAAGGATTGTTCAAGGAAGAAATTTTCAATAGAGTTTTGTCCAAGATGCATAAATTCAGTCTCTGCAGGTTTTAAAAGAATTGTTTTCAATTGAATTCTATTATAGAAAATCATTCAAAATGTTTCATGGGAAGTTATGTGTTTTATGCTTGATTGTTAAACTGTGGAGCTTTTCTTTCAAAATCATTATTAATAAAGTATTTTAATAAAAAATCTAATTATCTCAGACAATTCCATCATTGCTTTTCCACTTCACCAATCATTTTCCTAACTGCGGAGTGGAATAATTCTCCCTTTTCAATAAAGTAAACCATTACAAATAATGCCAAAGGAAGTGTGAGGTTCAAACAGTTAAATGTATTAAGTATTTTTTGAAAAAAAATGTAAATCTTAATTGCAATTGCAAAATTATTCCTTGTCACTTTTTTAATTTAATTCATTAAAGTAAAAAAAAAATCATAGTCATACTTTCCATTAATTCTTCTCCTCCCCCCACTTAGTAACAAAAGATTGCTGATTTTAAAATTCATTTTTGGCTGCAGCTACACTATACTGCACTGCTGGATTTGACGTAGTTTTCTACTTTCTTATTTGTTGAGTGATGAGTCATACCTTAATATAGCTTGGTCTAAAGCACTGTAATTATTATGTAATTTTGTCAATTATGTTACTATTGTTTCAGTGAAGTTGTATTAGGTGGAACAATATTCTTTAGAATATCTGCTAAAATTAACTGGCCCCAAATTCTGATTGCGTAATTATTCCAGTATCATCATAGAAGATAGCAGGACTACTTCAATGTTCTTCTATGCAGTTTTCTTTCACTAATGTAAGGAAAACAATTATGAAATTACCCAGCATGGTTCAATTTTCTTTTAAGTCAAAGATATTGTTTTGCAAAAGGTAAACATATTTAGAAGGTTGAAAACAGCAACAGTATACTATACTGTAGCAAATAACCTGATAGCCAGAGGTACGTAGCTATTGTAAATGCAAATACAATGGATGAAATTTTACTATACCCACGCATACATGTCTCTGAAAAGTGAGTTACGTTTATATCTCGTTTACCATGGTTGTGGCTTTTTGCCATTTTCCTCCCCACCTCTAACAAAAGTTCTTTGCTTTAGATTTCATATCCTCCTTGTTTCAAAGGGTTATGTATTATGGTTGAAAAGAAGTTCATAACACAATCTGCAGCTTATTCTCTCTAAAAAACTCTCAAGTGAAAAACAATTTCATGGACCGTGTTTTATCCTCATTCCTTTCTACTGATGTAAGGTGGATTTCTACAGAGATCAATGCTTGTAAATGACTATAGCAGTATAAATTATTCTTGACTTCAGATGGAATAGCTATGTCTTTTTTCTTTCTCTTTTTTTTTTACCCCCATAAATTTCAATAGGAACCTCTGCAAATGATAGAAGGTTTCTAGGAATAATGAACAAAATGAGAATATGATTAAACTGACAGGGGCAAAACAGCACCTGTAAGAGAAAACAGTTTCCATTCCCCATGATTACTTGACCAGTCCTTTATTATGTAGGCATGGGTAAGGCTTGGTATTTTGAGATCTGTTGCCCAAATGTGTGCAGTGGGAGAGGTAACTGTGAACTAGTCAGAAAGTGATGGCTTTCAAGGGTGTATAAAAGAGTAGTATAGAGAGAAATTGCCTCAATAAATTATCACCTAAAACTTGTAGATCCATCTTGAATAGTGACAACTTATGAAATTATATTAGGAACAAAGGAGAGATTAGAAGAAAATTTTCAGCTAACCCCTCTTTAAAGAGCATCAAAAAAATGATCCAAAGCAAAGACTCATTTAGAAACTTATTTTTGTTGAGAGCAGCAGAAGACTCAGGGGAGATGCAGTTTGTTGTGTCTATCCCACTAGGCACAAGTAACATACTCTGCCTAATTGCAGTCTGTGTAAGAGACTTTCTCCAGCCCAACAGCAAGGGTAACAGGGCTATTTCTTTAGTACCAGCAATCTTTGATGGTCCCCACCTGTGTAGTTCCCACCCACCCCTGAAATGTTCCTCAGCTGCTCCTTTTGTATTAGGTATCTTGACAGAACCTCTGTTTTGTTGATGAAAACAAGAAATGTGATGGTGAATGTGTGGGTGTTTGGCAAGATTTAAAAAAATTGAGTAAGTGTATTTGACTAAATTGAAGCTGCAACCATTTATTATTATTTGAATGGTACCTGGAGAAGCAGGGAAAGAAATTATTTACTATGTCTCCAGGGTGTACAGAAACAGCTAACTAGATGAAGTTGAAAAAAAGATTAATTAGGATATCAGGAAAAACATTCTAATGAAGATCTATTAGTATCTGCAAATGGAAAGAGCTCTGTCACCTGAGGCATTTTAAAGCTAGTTTGGACTAAGTCCTAAAAAAAGAAATTACATAGAACAATCATAAGGAATGGACTGGTATTTTGCTATCACTAATCTTTCTCTGTTTAATAATCTCTCTTGGTACTGAAATGGCTGGAACTTCATCCACCAATGCAAAAATCCAGCAGAGTTTCAGCAGTCGCTCAACAGGCTGGGGTTTCAGGCATTTTGAACAAACATAATTTTCTTGCCATAAATTCTGTTCCATTTAAATGGATTTACTTTCAGAGCACTTTTCAGCACTCTAAAAGGTGAGATCTAGCAGAAGAAAAAACTTTAATGACAAATTGAGAACTACACACAAAACCAACACAAACACACCCAGTAAGTGGTAAAACTACTGAAAATTTTGCAAAAAAGTTCCTTATTAAAAGAATAATATAGGCTTTCATTTTTGTGATTTTATAAATTAGAGGGTTAAGCAAGATGTGATTGAATGAAGCTGTAGGTATGGTATAAGGATTGACTATTTGAAATGTCAAAACTCTGACTTAAGGGAAGAATTTTTAAGTATATATTATTACATCTAAATACTGGTAATAACCGGATGCAATTTTGCATGTAAAGTAAATGTTCAACCATTTTGTCTACATAAGATTTTATAAGCAAAAGAAAACATATTTACTCTTTATGTACTGTTTAATTTATTTTTTTATTGTTAAGTGTTGATTAACTTGTGAGTATTGCTAAATGGAACTACCAGCACCTATGAAACTTTTATAAGTATATATGGACATTTTGTTGGGGTTTTTATAAATCTTATGTATAAAAGAAATATCATACTACAATATTTTCAAGTTACTATAGTTCATTTTGAATGCAAATATGATTGCTTAGGGAAAGGCAGAAGAGAAGAGTAACCTGATAATCCTTTCTTGCTCTTGGTTTTTGATTCTTTGAGCCATCGAAATGCCTAACCTTTAAATTTCATTTCACAGCTCTGGCTCTTTGGATTCTAAATGTTACCCTCATTTTTCCTAAAAAGCTATGTCTAAAGAGCATTTTCCAAAATGCTGCTCAGTAACTATCTTGTGTAGAAAAATTCAATGATTACTTGACAACAGTTTTTTAAATGAGACAATTTTTTAGTCTAGACAAAGATTCAGTCAAAGAGAGGATATGTTTATTTGAGCTTTCTTACTCAGCTAGTATAATCAGATTTCTGTTTATCCTGGTCTCTGATTTCACAGGACAGTGGCTTAAGATAGCACATCATTACTTTCAGTTCCTTCACTTAGTAGAAGCCATCTGTGTTTTTATTTAGCCTCATTAATATAAAGGTCAGTCAGTAATGTATTCTGTGCAACTGCCTGATAATGGAAAAAGAAAAAATGTTATACTCTTATGTCTTGAAAAGTGGAGTTTAAAACATTGCTTAATCAGAATAACGGTACTTTTACATCCCCATTGTAATGGTACAAGTAGCTGTAGAATGTCAGAGTAATAGACTAATGACATCATCTATCTTGATCCAAAAAAAAAAAAAGAAAAAGAAAAAAAAATTCTTCCTGATAGGGGAATTTTTACATTTTAGGACTGATGGAAAATTTAGTGTGAATTTAATAAATTCAATCACTGTTCACAATAAATGTGATTATGGTGTTATATTGCTAAATATTATTTACAGAGGAATCATATTTCTCTGACATCTGCTTCCAAAATTCTGTCTTTTTGGAAGCACCTGGGAGGAACCTTAATCAAGCTTAGATGTACATTCAAAAATAATACTGGAAAACCAACATTTTTTTATTAAGCTAGGTTTTTACACCACCATTGTTATAATTCTCAAAATAGTTTATATTATTACTTGTTACAGAACAATTAATACTAAATCTTAGTGGCAGGAGAGGATTTTCTTTAAATATGGTCCTTTTCTTATTCTCTTTCCGCTAAGGATACACTTCTGGCTTTATGCAACTACTACACTGAATTAGGTTAACCTTAGGTCTGATAGAGTGATTACCCTTTGCTTTTAACACTGGCAAAATGTGGAAATAACCTGTGGCTCATGGGCATTTGTTTTCCCTATTAATTCTTGATTTCTGTGTAATGTTTGTGAAGCACTTGGAAATGGCAAAGCAGGGAAGATAATACAGAATTTGTGCTGAACAGAAAGCCTGAGTAGGTGTCTTTCACAAGTGTTTGGAAACAACTTGTTTACAATGAGAATTTTCACTACTAATATGCATATTCAGAATGTCAACTCCAGAACATGTTAAGTATCTTACTTCGTAGTTCTCATTCAAACATTTTAAGACCTATTTCTTCAGGGAAAAAAAAGACCAACTGCCTCATACGTAATGAGTAAGGAGTTTCTGAATACTCTTCAAAGTTGTTACAGTTCATCTGACTTCCGTATCTGGCGGAGTTTCTAATAGCTCTTACTGGGATCCACTTCTGGCTGATTGTGTTGTGGCCTTATCCTGGCAACACTATTGTCCATAATAGTTTCTTTTAGCGACCTTGGCAATGTGGATATCTGCAGAGATTCTGCTGACATGGAAGCAATTCTTTTTCTTTACTTATCCATTCCTTAAGTTGTTGACTTTTCATCTTTATGTATTGTATCTACAGGTTTCTGAGGTGTTACGGGTATAGCCAATAAATCTTGACAGTCACCTCAGTGCTTTTGTTTAATCAGCATGTCTGTTGCTCTTCTGTTAGGCAGAGAAACGATTTTTTATTCCAGCCACAGAGATGCAAGTGGTCTGATTCTTCACCTGTCCATATAGAAAATGATGCTTTTATGTTAGATACAAACCCATGTTTATATCACTTGTTTTCAGCACCCATATTTGTTAGTTCTTATTAAAGAACGCACACAAATCCTTGTTAGAAATCTCCCAGTCCTCTGTAACTAATAAAAAAAGTTCTTGCCCTATAGTTAGTAGCTCTGTTTCTGCACACTGTCTTTGGAAAATTCAGTCATGTTTCTGTTTCTAGAATTAAATATTTTTGCAGTATGTAATGGTTAGTAAATGAGTAAATGTGTCAAATTCAAAGTATATTCGCTCTCAGCCTTTTTTGTGTATTCTCATCAAGTGTTTAGCGCTGATTAATTTTTTTAAGGCAGTACTTACATTTTTTTGTGGAGAGGTCAATCCAGAGATTCTCTTTGGCTTACCAGTACTGAGGTGAATGTTATTGAATATTGTTTTTTATATTTGGCGTTCTAAGTTTATGCTGTCATCTAAACATATCTTTTGTGATATTGATGTCTATGAGCAATGTTGATTTGTTCACTGTGTGTTGAAAAATGCAGACTGTGTAATTCTTTCATCACAGATATCACATTTGAGCTTCTTTGGTGCTCAGGTCTGAAAATAAGATCATGCTTCCTTTAACTTTAATAGAAATTTTGTCCTAACTTTTTGTAAAGAAACTTTTAGCTGGCCTATTAGAGTATCTAGCCTTTGAACTGTCTTCTCTTTCTCTCTTATTATGTGATACCAAAGACCCTGCAATCTTTAATATCATGCTACTGTACAAAGATTTCTGTGGGAGGTAGATGTCATCTTTGTGGACAATTCTAGCCAATGTATATATAGCTAGACACAAACCTGGTGGAAATTCAAGAGCTTGAATCCAGCCTCTGAACACCTGAACTTACTCCTATCTTTTTTTTTCTGTTTCCTTCACTCTCACTCTGTACAATTATAATCTCCCTTAAGATATTGACAAGCTCCTTTTATCATAAATAACTTTACCTTAAACATACAGTAGGGAGTTATGAACAAGCTTCATCTCAGTAATGTTAACTGATGTTATGTATACAACAAATGCAGGTGTGTTATCCTAAAAATGATCATGACAAACTGAGGAAGTGAAAAATTGATATTTTTAAATTCAATCATAAAAGAATACAAACTTTAAAATATGAAAATCTGTAATGAGGAGGTATATAGTGATAATATTGTGTTAATGCAAGTCACCTGCTTGTTGTGAGTGTTGCTTAATGTTTGTGAATGCTGAGTAGAGTTTTGGGTTTTTTTTTCCTTATAATATTAATTCACATTATGCAGATATACCTTTAAAGCCTCATAAGTAACACATTTTTCTTGTCAATGAAGGTTGGCAAAACATTCAGCCACCAAATACAGGATGCCACAAGTGTCTGACATCCCTATTTAAAGTTCCAGAATTTGATAGCCACCTGTGGTCTGTTTCTATAATGTAAAATAATGTCATTTACACTGTATCTTGTAGGTGTTTGATTAGTTAGCTTTGACATAAAAAAGTATCGTCACATAATTTTTATTCCTACATATTGAAATCATCTTTACATACAGAATATCACTAACTTATCTAATGTGGGGTTTTTTTGTTTGCTTGGGAAAGCCAGTAAGTAATTTTTGTTCAATTTATGTTCAGTGTGTAGATACTTTCAACTTGCACATGTTTTTATTGTGTCAAGTCCAAATGCCATGTGTCTTCACTTTTTTCTTTGCAAAACCTGTTCATTTCAGTAAGGCCCTCAGGCCAAATAAATATAACACCTACTATAATTTAACACCATAATCCATCAAAAATCTCTGAAATTACTTTCTGATATGCCCAAGAATAATTCCAAAGAGCACTTGTTAAAGTTTACTATACTGAAATGATGCACTGAGAAGCCACTAAATCTAGGCCCAATTTAGCAAAGAACGTCAGGAAACCTACATTTAAGCATTTGCCTGAATCTGGGAAATCTCCAGACTTGGGTATTATCTTAAAAGTAAGTATTACCTTTACCTTTTCATCTATTGAACTAAGTCAAAATGAAGTATTTGTTTATTTTTTGTTTAGTTTTTGAAAACGGAACTATTGTTTCTTCAACTCTTTTAATGAATGAAAAACTACTTTTCTACCTTTACACAAATTATGTGGTAGATATATATGTCAATTCAGTGTTTGTCTGTTTGATCAATATCACACTAATATAGCCTTAAGTATGCTCAACTTCTTCACTAACTCCAAGTTTTCACTTGTTTTCACATTCTGTTAAAGTAGGCAGCATTTTTGTTGGAGTTAGACCATGATTAGTGATTTGCCTGTCATCTTGGGCTGTTCTTCTAGAAATCCTTGCCCTTAAAAAATCACGTTGGAAATGAAATTGTTTTCTGTATGTCAAAATGTATAATTTTCTTCAACCATTCTCATTCAGAGAAGTTTTCTGATCCAATTCAGTTTGTCAATCAGGTTTACAAGTTGTAAAATGAAGTGATACTGGTTGCGGTGTATACTGGTATCACTTCTTGGATTTTAAATTTTTAACATAAAGTTTCCAGTACATTTATTACATTCTCACCACTTGTGAGAATTCTCACTTATTACATTCTCACTCATTGTGATATGGCATTCGTTGCCAAATAGGCTTTTTAAAATAAAAATGGAGTGGTAGTTAAGGATAATATTTGGAAAAGGACAATTATTTATTGGTAGGAAAAGAGACCTGTGATTTTTTTGTGTTGTCATGTGTTCTTTTCTCTAAAATTAGAAGTTAAGCTCCCAGACAATATCTCCACAAATTTGGGAAAGACCAGATGATCTTTAGTATCTTGCTCTTTCTGCAAAATCTTATTTCTTCTGTAGCTAATTTTGGAACTTGGTAGAAGTCAGGACTAAGGGGTACTTCCCTTTATTGCACACCTTTCCAATAATCAAAAAACTCAGATCTCTTGAGCCTGAGCTAGTTCAGCTGCACATCTTCCAAAGAACAGTGTTTATCTTCCATGCTGTATGTTGTTGGCAGCTCTGACTATTTATCACTATTTCATTTATCTTTACATATTAATTTATTCATCAATCTGTAGACATTTAAAAACATTCGCATTCTCTGTTAATTTATTTTCTCAATTCATTTAGGATCAAGCATAAAGACATTTAGGTGTTGAGACATCTGTTGAACTAAACAATAATTTGAGCAAAAGAACTGGAATTGGGAAGATTAAAAATTAAGAAGTTTGTTTTCTTGTGGACCTGGCACTTTGTTATCTTTGAATTACATTTACCGTATTCGTATTCTCTACCTTTTCTTTCTTCTTTAGCTAAAAAAGCCCAACTCCAAAATTTGACTCTTTGCTAGAAATTGCATTCAATTAATAAAAACATGGTAGCTTTATTACTATAAGGATATATTTAAAACTAATTTCAAAACTTTCATTTGTAATTGTTGAATGAAGACTACAGTATTCCTTAACCACTCTTGTCATCATAAATTTTTACATGTTTTTCCCAAAGTAGTTTAGCTTAGCTACAGTCTAGTGTTTCTTTAGTATAATCTAATGCATAATAGCATTATATAAAATGCAGAAAGGATTTCAGCTAGACAGAAAAAAATCTCTGGTTTAAGAATGAGACTGCTATTCATATGAATGAAGTTGGATACACAGTCGAGCAGGTTGGGTTTAGTCTTGTATTCTGGTCTGCCATGATATTTCCAGTCTGATTTAAGAGTACTTTGCAATTGTATGGACATAAACTGTAACTGATAATTTTTCATTAAAGATAGGCCAGTCATTCATCATCAAATCAGGTAATGTTAGTGTTCAAAAAGTTACATCTGCCCTTAGAGAGCAATCCTCAAGACAGATGTCTTCTGTTTCTTATTAATAATGCATGATAAAATAAATACCATACATATTCAAGTACACAGGTATCTTCTGAAATTGAGATCCAGTGCCCTCACATCATTCTTGCTCTAAAGACTTCTTGATTATGTCAAATGCACACTTTCTACATGATCACAGCATAGTCTGCAATTCACTAGGTAGATGAGTGTCTGACAGTGTTTCCTGAAATAGCTTTGTAGAGGAGAGTTTAACTTTAGTGAGGCAAAATGTTTTGCTCTGTGCTGTACAGTCTAAAATGGACTTTTGATTTTTTTTTTTTAATGTTTAGGGTGATGAGATCTACCAAATCATTGAGAATGCCATTGAAAGGAATAAATTAATTGCAAAATTATAAAAATAAGTAAGCAAATGCTTTTGATCAAAATGTTACAAATAATGCTTCAGAGATCGTTACACAGAAAGGTTATCTGAATACTTTGATGTCACTCCAGCAATTTGTGTTAAGAAAGATTGCTTGAGTCATGAGTAAGATGATGAGAACAGAATTGCCAAATATTTTCTGAGAAATCAGATTCAAATAAACTGATGTCTGTGGCACATCCATTATTAAAAATTTGTACTAGCATGACAGAAGTAGGCAGTGTGAAATGTGTTATTCTTGTCACATATCAGTCCACTAGATGACACTGAGAAGCCAGGAGATGTTGTGTAACAGGACTTACAAACATCATTTGCCAGATGTTATCTGATAGTTGAAGCTCAAGAAACAATGTTATCAAATCTGCTGGTTACAGTATGTGGGTTAATAAAAGATTGTATGATACCATTTCTTGTTTTCCCTAGATTTTTTTTCTTTCTTTTCTTTCCTGTAGTTTTCAACTCTACATGAAAATTAATATTAAAAAAGAATGCATAGAATTGTTATTAAAAATATTTTTTTCTTTAATACTCATTTCATTATGTGGACTACACAGTTGATTATTAACTGTTACCAACAAAAAAGTCCATACTGAAATTATATAAAATAAGTTTATACATTGATTTTTTTTTTTTTTTTTTAAATAAAATGCATGCTAGCTTAGTAGTTTAAAAATCAGATTAGGGTAATTTGAATCTGTGCAATTGCAGGTGCTCTCCCCACAAGAATAATTCGTAGCATTAATATAGTTGTTTGTATTCCAGAATACTGTATATTAGTAATATTCCAGGACACATATGTATCTATTTTTTACCTAGTACTGTTAAAGGAAAGGTTTTATTTATGGGGTTTTTTTTTTGTTTTGCTGTTTTTTTGTTGTTGGGGTTTTTTTATCACTAGAGCTTTTAATAATTCTTTCAATTCAAGATAGGAAAAATCCTGCTGTTTGGCAGTCAAAAACTTGATCTGGTCAAATGAAAGTTAATCATTGTCTGCTTGTTGATTAAGCGGCTGGCCCATACTTAAAAATTGTGACTGTCATGTTCGACCTTCTGCTGCTGCTGCTGCAAATGAAAACTGTTCTGATACCTCATTTCTACTAATATTACAACATCAATGGAAGAACTGGAAAAACTCTAATCAGTACCTACTTTTTGGGGTTTTTTTCCCAGTTAATGTCAATATTGAATATTGTATAAAGTAGATATAAGGACTTACGAACACCGCTTTGCCAAAATATGATTCAATGAATCACAATGACTTTTTTTATGGTGAATGTGATGCAAAAGACCAGTTTTCATTCTCTGTATGAGACTGCGCCAGTGTAGCACTCAGTAAGTTAAATTCAGGTTAGATTGTGGGCCTAAACCTGCTTCACTTAAAATCAATGTTAAAAATGTGAGTAAATATAGCAGAAATAAAATTGTTGCTTCAGATTAGTAGTGTTTGAATAGAGGAGGAAATTTGCCAATCTGTTAAATTCTATAGAAACTATATTTTTAAAACCTAAATTCCCAAGCTATGACAATATAATTGAAAATTCTATACTGATCTATACTGAATATCATAACTATTTTGGGATAGCTATGCCTGGAGTTTATGGAGTGTGAAAAAGTCAGCCGTAACTGAGTTCTTATAGACAAATCTAAATCTATTCTAACACTAGATCTCCAGATCTCCAGTTATCCACAGTCCGATTTGTTTGCTGATATTCATTACAAACCATTTTGAGAATCAGTCAGTGAATGCACAGCATGTGGCATAAATGATACTCAAAGTGGACTGAGGATCAATTAGAAGTATCTTATTGTTTAAGGAAAAAGTTGAAGAGGCTGAAGGCAAGACCCTTTTATTTAGACTTTATCATCATCTTGATTTTTTTCTTGTCTGCAAATAGCAAAATATGTCTTACTGGTGAAGAAAAATCTTTATTCATTAATTTAAGTGGAAACCATCTTGGGGTAGGGTTGCTATGAATTATGTTTATTTTAGACAAATACATAGTAAAATACAGAATAGGGGTTTCTTCACCAAAATAATAAAAGCCTCAGTGGACATAGTGTCTTGTTTCTAACACATTATGTCTATGATAGGTCAGTATTAGCAATTAATTGTGGTTTAGACTGTTCTTTGGCACTCTTAATTGCATGAAATTGGAGAAAAAAGCAACTATTTGAAGAAAAGGAATGTCACTCATGAAGTTGTAACCTTGGGAAACAGATGAACTGTAAGGCAAAAGCCTAGCTATAAAGCCATAATTAATCAAAACCTTATCTAAATGTTTACCTCCCATGATCTCAGGATCACTTGAATTTCATAATACTTGGAAAGAGTTTTTAAGAGTGGAAGGGTTATTGCTTCCTTCCCGTGTATTATTTATATTCCTTAAACATCCGAATGTTATCTTGCATAATAAAATGTAAAATTCATAAGTTTGTGGGTAATTTAAGTACAAATTCACAGTTTAACAGAGAGTTATCTTCTTTCTGACAACTGTCAGAGAATCTCAAGGAGGACCATAAAGACGGTCAGAGGACTAGATGGAACACCTCTCCTATGAAAACAGGCTTAAAGAGTTGGGGATCTTCATTTTAGAGAAAAGAAGCTCCAGGGAGACCTAGCAGCCTTTCCCTCTTCCTTTGATTTGGTTGTGTTTGGCTGGGTTTTTTTCCTTTAGAAAGAAAGCATTCAGGGTCTATTGGAAATGAAAACCCAGAATTCTCGCTTTGATGCTAAACACCAACAGATTTCTACTCTGTCTGTAGAACACATTTTTAAAACATCTTGTGACATGGGCTTTTGGAATCATACAGACTTTGTAATAAGATAGCACTACAGTATAATTCATTATCTTTCAAAAATCTAGCAGTCTTTTTGTCTGTGGCTATTTCACTTGTCTCGACTCTAAGGAATATTTTGTTTGGTTCATCTCATTCTGGTATCTTATATGGGCTGATGAGTGAGCAATCAGTTATTTTTATGAACACAACTCAGTTCCCTTCTCTGACACAGTTAGTCACTTTAACGAAAGTCCACCTGGTGCTTTGTTACACTGTAAGAGAAAAGTATTTGAAGACAGTATAGAAATCTCTTTTTAAAGTGGATGGTGAACTATTCACATGTGGAAACTAGAGGAGATATTTGAGTTTCTCTTGTGAGATGCAGTTATTCTCAAAAATACATCAGTAAAGTACAGGCCATAGCTGCATGGCCAGCTACAGCAAAAGAATGTTAGTAGGTGTAAACACTATGCTGATGTTTCTGTTTGTATTGGAAATGTGTTAATGTGTGGTCAACAACAGCTTATTCAGTACTATTTGAAATAGCACAAATAATACCTTCTTTTCGCTGTAATAGCTGAAGAAGACATAGCTCTTCAAAAGATTTGGGAACATTTCAATGAATGTATTCATTCTGTTGAGTGGTCTGAGGTAAAACTAGAAGAAATCATTTCTCCTATGATAAAATAACAAAGGTTGCTTTAAATCACCATTTTTTTTTCCCCATAAGTTCCCTCTGTCCTGGGAAATCCACTCTATGGACTGATACAGCATGAAAGAATCTCTGAAAAAGATAAGCAGATTTAGCACTCAATGATAGAAAGCGATAACCATGTGTAAATTGATTCAATCTGAAAAGTAACATCTAGCAACCAGTTGTGGCTAAACCCTCTGGATCATTTTTCCCTATACTTCTGCCATAAACTTAAGGTGTTAGTTTCTTGGGCTGGGTTACGAGTCATCTCTAGCAAACCAATGTAACAAATCCCAAGTCCCAAGCCTTAGTAGTATTGCACTGAAATTGCACAACGAAGCCCTACTTTAGGATTCAACATAATTCAGGAAGAGCCTCATAACACACATACGTTGCACATCTTTCTTCCTAGTCAAGTTCACAGACCCTTAGTCTAGCACAGGCAGCTGCTGGGATATTATCTTGGGGAGACACATATGAGGTTCTGCCATTAACTGATAGTCCTGGCATTCAAGTCAGCTGCACTGTCACAACAAGGTTGCATTACTCAGATAAAGTGGGCTCCTAAGCTCATTCAGTATGTTTTCACACGTTTCTGGGCAACTGGCTGATAAATGTATGTGTAGCCCCTAAAATACTCATCATAGGATCATTTTTCCCTGTGTTTCCACACATGGTGTTCTGTATAAGGGGAATATAATGCCTAATTGGAGCACTCAGCTGCTAGTGTTAATATTTAACTTAATAAAAATGATGTGCCAAATAATCTCACACATATAATCAAGGCTTCCAGACTACTTCTTTCCACTCAGTAGCCTGAATATGACACTATTTCCCATCCTTGTGCTCTCTTCTCACTAGGTCAATTCCAAGAAGCACTTCTTACTTCTGGGATTTAGATGCATGTATCAAATTGTCCAAGCATCGTTTGAGGATGACACCTAGGCTCTCATCAGTCCTCTTATCTTCTAATATAGTTCTGACCCACCTAAAATTTTTGATATACATAAAGAACCTACCCTAAACAGTTTAGAGAGTAGATAAGGGAGGCAAGCAGACTGAGATCTCAAAGCATGACACTGTGTGCATGAAAAGGAAAATCTAGGTGCAACCTCTGTAATCACGTGGTCTCTTCCAGGAGAGCTCGTTCAATCACTTGTCTGCTCAGTTTGACCAATCTTAGCAAGAAATTATGGAAAGACATAGATTTTCTTTTCTTTTTTTTTTTTTTAATAATACTGCCTTTTCATTCCCAAATAGATGGTAAAGACATGGATATTAACTTTTGGTATACAAATGTCCAGCTATTGCTAACACATACAATATGTCTCATCTTAATGAGGTCACCATAGCTCTGCATTTGTAAATCAGTATAATGTATTAATTACACTATAAAGATACTTTGATTGTGAGTAAGAGCTGAGATTAGTAGATGTGACAAAAGTAAAAACTAAAAAAATTTAGTTTTCAGAAATTAAACATTTTCAGAAATCAAACTTCTGGGCAGCAGTTTGTGTTATTTCAACAACAGAAGGAATCTGGTTAAAGCAACTAGAATAGGTTGACTGTATTTTTCTAACTAAGATTTTACTAGACTTACTGCTTGCAGCATTCATTCATAAAGTTTCTTCCTAAGAAAAATAACAGCCTTAGTGTACTTTACTGTCAGGCAGATCACCAAAAGCAAGACAAAGTAGCTCCTTTGGAGGACAAAATGCTCCTTATGGAGTTACATCCTCAAAATCAGAATTTCTTGAACTTCTCTTGGGTACAAATATTTTTTTGCATTATTTGTCTTCATATGACTTCTTGCTGATCTAATAGGAAATAGAACTTCCAGGTGAAGTACCAAGAGTCATTATCACTTCTAAATTTGCACTTACTACCGCAGAGTACTTTCATGACTGTGGTAAGGAGTGAAAAATTTGAGAAGCATTGCTTTAAATCATAAATATGTAACCTCCAAAACAGCTGCCTTCTTTGAAGATCCTTTAGTATCTTTAATACAGATACAAACAAATGTATTGAAGCTTCAACAAGAATACAGAGCTGAAAAAAATCATCAGAACAAATTTAATTTTCAGCTCACAAGACAATAACTTGTATATTTTTGCATGTTTATTTCACTTAGAATTTGTTTTACTTTGTATTTTTCCTTTACTGTCCCCAGTGTTTCCTTGTAGAACTGTTTTTCTATTTTTGAATTCCTTTAGTTATTTTTTGAGCAGATTTTTGTGCTTTTCAAATCTTTTGGTCATCATCTCCCAATATTTTCACTATATCACCAAATACTAGGAGGCAACCACACAAAATACCTTAGAATAATTGTGCTGTTCTCTATGAGTGTTGCAAGCTCTACTTTTACAGAGAATATCATATTTCATCCCTCAAGAGGGCAGGACTGGTTTAGGCTCCCAGAAATCATTGTAGAAGAACTTCACTTCGTAAACTTGAAAAGAAATAACTGGTGTCTTGCTGAATAGTGCAATTCTCTTTACTTTTGCATGAACATTTACATGTAAAATCAGGTGCCTATTAAGTTTTATGTCAAGAGAACTGCATGCATGCATTAAAATTTCTTAAATATTGACAGATAGAAGTTAAATACCTATTTCTAGTCATTCAAAGTCAAGGAAATGAAAAGATGTATCTACAGCTCTATGTTCAATGAGTAAATATGTTTTCCTATTTATCATTAGGAAATATGTTTTCCACGTGTTGTGACTAATTTGTGTATGCATCCATTAAAACAGGAGTGGTTTTTATTCACAAAAAGCAAAATCTCCTTTTTGTTTCTAACATCAATCTTTTGTAATGTATAGTTTGATAAAATAATTCCTTCATTTTTCATTTATGGAAGAAAAGGAAAAAAAAACCCAAAAGATAGTGACAATCGGGTTTCATATGCACCAGGATTTTTTGGTACACATCTCCACCTTGACTTCTGACCATAAAATAATTTCTCATATTCTTCACTGTATATACTGTACTTCAGATATAAAAAAAATCTGTAATTAATTGTATTCTACTCCAGATATGCTAAGGAACATACCACCTCAGTCTTCCATTTTTTAAAACAGATATTGAAACATCTATTGGCTAAAATAATTGACTTTCAGGAGTGAGATATCCATTATTTCTATCAGTACAAGCAACAGGTATGACATTAACGGTGTAAGAAAGTGTAGAAGTGAACTTTATATGAAAAACTAAAGAAACCGATAAATAAAATGTGAGATGTTTACTCACAAATTTGTGCATTTGTAAGAAAGAAAATACTATAACTTTTCTCTATGAATTAAAATTACTTTCCTAAGTCTGGCAGAATCTGTCTTTGAAGACAAGTTGAACAGTTTTGATATCTGTGGAATTTTTATTCAAAATTTTATCTTTTAAAAGATTTTTGTAATAACACTTACCAGTGGAATATCTTGTTGCTAGTATTTAGTTTGAACTTTATATATTTACTCTGTTTCTGTTAGATACTATCTACCTCTTTTTTACAGAAATCACTCAAGTAATAGAATTTTAAAGAATTTCACTTTCTGTTACGAGTACAGGTTAATAAAAATGTACTGGCTCTTATCTCATAAGATAATAATTCTGCTTTATAAACCTCATTTATGATCATTTATTCCTCAAGTATCTCTCCTTTTACCTACATTTCATGTTTTTCAACTGTTTGATATAACCCTCTCTTTCTTGGTGAGAAGGTAAAGATTCACTGATTCCACAATATTCTGTAATATGTTCCACTTCCATGCTGAAAACAACCTCTCAACACATGCTCCAAATATATTACCACCATAGTGCATTTGTGGTAGGATTTATCAGACCTAATTCTAAAATGTAGGCATTTATTCAAATTAATCTTTACTTGCTCTTACTGGTAGTAGTACAAGCAACCCAGAAGGAAATTTGTTCTGCTTTACACAACTGTCAAAATTTGGTTTTGACAGTTTGTATTTTTTTCCAAAGGTGTCCACGTATTATGGCCGTTGAATGTGCAGAGAACCTGGGCTGCTAACCCAGGCTGAACCTCTGACATTGCGCAAGATGAATCTCATGCAGAAAGACACAGGTCCTGGAACAGAATAAAAGATTTAGTTTAAGTTTCCAAAGTGTATGAGGTCTGTGCTGTATAGTCTGGCTGTATAGTTTGCTTTTGAAATTTGCGTGCAGAATTGCGATAATGAACATTACCTGTGTCATGGCCAGTTCACTGTCTGTCTTATAATAGGTGCCAGAGCAAAATACAGATAATCATGTATTAAGGTATCTGTATGTGTGTGCTCACTGAAGAATATATTTTGGGCATATTTTGCGCAATCATTTTGTACAGTCTGGATGAACAAAAACAATTACTTACTGCGCTTTAGGGATTTTTTTTTAAAGGCATTAATTGCATTTTTCTTGGACATTTTGCTATGTATGAACTGAAACAGTATCTAATTAAACTGTTTTATGCCCCTCTGCTTATATTGGGACACCTAAACTGTACATATTTGTCAATTTGTCATGCGTACATGGGAGTTGTGTGTTTGCTGGGTATTTCCTGAGGTCTGAGACTGATGAAGACAAATGGTATTCAGTGAAACATTGCTTTTGATTTTTTTGTTTTCAAGAAGGAAAAAAAGAGTATCGGGTACTATTTTATAGGAGAATGGAATAAAACATCTAAGCCAGGGGGTTCAGGTAGCTGGCCAGTCTGGATTTGAATGTTAGTGACTTAAGAGTGAGAGAGGGCATGCACATATGCATGCATAGGTGGGTAAATACGTTTCTGTGGGGATATGCCACAGTTAGGCAACCACAAAAGATGCTGAGGTTTACTTGTAAACTAAGTCATTTATATAATTTTTTTTTTCTGGGGGGCCCGGAATTGGACCCAGCACTCCAGGTGTGACCTTACCAGTGCTGAACAGAGGGGAAGAATGCTCTCTCTTGATCTGCTGGCAGCACTTCTCTTAATGCAGCCCAGGATACTGCTAGTCTTATTTGCCACAAGGATACCTTGTCGTCTCATGTTCAACTTGGTGTCCACCAGGACCCCCAGGTCTTTTTCTGCAAACCTGCTTTCCATCTCGTTGGCTGAAGCATATGGGGTTGTCCCACTCCAGGTGGAGTGAATTTCCCCTTGGTGAACTTCATAAGGTTCCTGTCAGCCCATTTCTCTAGCCTGTTGAGGCCCCTCTGGATTGCAGCATGACCTTCTGGGGTACCAGACATTCATCCCAGTTTTATGGCATCAGCAAACTGATGATCCAGAATATAAATGAAGATGATGAACAGGATCGGACCCAGTACTGACCACTTGCGTGTGACACTCGTTACTGGTCTCCAACTAGACTTTGTGCTGCTGATCACCACCATCACGGGTTTCATCATTCAGCCAATTTTCACTCCACCTCACTCTTTCTGCTCATCCATCCCATTTTTTTACTGGTTAAGAATGCCTACAAATTATCACCAGTTTCTCCTTAGGTCACTCTAAAGTTTTTTATTCCACTTGTTTACCAGTAACTCTAAATAACCTAGCACAGACTTTTGCATCTCATAAGAAGTTTCAAATATAATTCTGTTTCACAGACTTTACAGAACAGCTTATAGTAATTAAACATTGCAGAAATCTATTATTTATGGAATAGATGGTAATATATCATCAAAGGAGATTTTAGGATAACCTTTATTTTGTTGGTCTTGGTTGGTTTCAAAAAAGATATTGAATGCTTCAGGAAAAGAGACACAGAACTTCTTTTGGCTTCAAGGTCTTCCATTTACATACCTTTTACATTTTTTCACATTTCTTATGAAAATTCCTAGTTTCCTTTTTACATACATCATTTCCCCATTAAGGAGATCCCCATAAAAAATTAAACATGTATTGCATTCCACTCAAGACCTATCCTATTTTTCTCTCTCAGTATAGGTGATCCATCTCACTTTTCACAGCAAAAGTTTCCTGTCTTGAGAGATTTTCCTAATGAGAACATGATTTTTATCAGGGTGATGTCTATCAGAAGCTCTAGCCAGTCAGTATTTAGATATCATTAAAAGGGTTCTGACTCAGCCAAATAGATAATAACAATTTGACTGAATTACATACAGAAGAAAGTATAATACATTTAATGGTAGACTATTTAAAAAACAAACATTTGCTGGGTAAATTTGCTTAAACATGGTTGAATTTTCAGCATCTCTGATAATATCTTATTTACAGATTGCTGTTTTTATTATTATTATCCTGGTATACTATTAAAGTTTAATGAAGTGTATCACCTCAGGTATCATAACATTTTATTTCACCCTCACTCTTGAGATGTTGAAACATTGCAAAAAGATAATTTTTCAAAACTGAGCAGGATCTACATATTTCTAGAATTGTAACAGATTGTGAACTATGTGGTTTTGTTCTAATTGTATTGTTTACAAATGAGAACATGCTTTCAGAATTGTTTTGTGGAACAAATTTCATGGTCTAGATTACATTTCAGTCTGGACTGTTGCTACTAGCACCCCTTTATATGAAAACTTCATCTGGGAGAAATCCTGTGAGGACCCTTTTGTCCTTCTTCCTTCTCTGTACCTCGCTAATATGGTAAAATGTTATCAGTAGATCAGAATGATCCTTGCAAACTCAGCAGAAGGAAGAAATTTAATGATTACACTAGACACGTTTTGGATGTTAATTTGAACCAACCGTTAAAGTAGTTTTCCTTTAGGTATTTTGCTTTCAGAACTGGATATCAACATCTGAGTAAACTAATGGAAATTTTTCATTACATTAAGTGTTGTTGGTTTTCATATCTATTTACTTACCTATAAAACTGTTCAAAAATTAATGCTAATTGCCTACTCAATTATATTTTCAGTCCCTCAAGTTCATGAGTATTTACTCATGATTTAGTTTGTGCAACTAAGAACAACAGCAACCTGGTTATATAGGGGCAGTTTAAAAAAGTGATTTTACAACTCCAGTTTTTGAAGTCAACACATTCTCACTTTTCAGGTTAAAATGGCAGATCTTGCTATACATCACTAGACTGTTTCAGGATATTATTTGGTTATGATTTTTACTGTCCTGACTCAACTAAGGCTAGAAGGGAACAGCAGTTTTGGTGGTGTTTTTTTTTTTTTTTTCATTTCATACTTTTCCTACTTCCAAAATTTCTCTTTGTTGTTTTATGTATATCTTTTTCTACAATGACACAGTCCTGAAACACTAAAATCATTCCATGAGTAGACTATACGGCTCAAACGCTACCTTGATTTTAGTCTTGTGCAGATCTTTTGAGGCCTGTGCAGTATGTATGCGGCTCAGGAGAAGCTTAATGCAGGGTGCTTGTATGTAAGTGTTTATCATTTATTTCGAAAGACCAGATACTATTAACTTTCCAGAAAAAAAGTAAAGGCCAATGGATTTACTTCTGGTCTTGTGGTTTGGTTTTTTTTTGTTGTTGTTTCTCCTGAAAATGAGAAAAACCATGCAGAACATTCATTTCAGGTAGAAAAGCAGTGCAAGTGATAAAAATCTCTCAGACAACACCAGTCTTATTCTGAAGAGATCATCTTCTCTTGATATACTTTAGCCTCTTTCACATTTCTAGTTTTAGACACTCTTCAAACTGGGTCAAATTTTGTGAAATGATGATTTGTCTGTGGATAGTCATCTGTTGAAGCATGAGTCTAAGACAAACTCTATTTCATCTATTTCACCTGATCATAAAAGCATAACAGAAAGCATCTCAAATAGTAAATACCATCATGTTTACCTGATCAAAAATAGCACATATATTAATCTTATTACCTCATTAGCATAATGAATTCCATGGTAAATCCTTGTGATATGTATTCCAGAAAGACCAAACGGATGCTTCTGACAAAGAAGATGTGTCCTCTTTTTCAGTAGTGATGGCAGGGTACTCATAAACACAGAATGAAGTTTAGATTTCACTAGTTAAGTGTTATAATCATACTGCAAAATGCAAAATAGCAAAAGGATTTTGAATAGATCTGTAAATATATCCACTTTCATTAGACTGATGTATTAAAATATCATGTGGTTTGTTTTGTGGTATTCTTGCTTGCTAGTGTATGCAGAAATATTTTTGAGCTCACTCTTCTGAGAGAGATAGAGAAAAATAGAATTTCATAACAGGAAAAAAACATCAAACTTGGTATGATAGTATCAATAATCTCTTCATTAATAATTAGTGGGTTGCTATAGTTATGAAACGCTTCTCATTTCTAAGAAATATATGTATAATCATATCACTGAAGTGCATTGTCAAATTTTAACACATTGACATTATAGCCAGCATATTGAACAAAACTAATTTTTTCTTTCTCAATTTTTAAGATCCGGATTTTAAGGACCTTGGTGTTTTGAAGCCATTGCCAGGTTGGTATGTTGTGGTTTTTTTTTTTTTTTAAACTTAGAGACCTTTGCACTCTGCTGTAGAAAATATTTTTGTTTGCTGTTCAGGTTTCATTTTTTCTGGTATTTTGTTATTCAGTTTGTGAGTTTGAGATGGGAGGACCTGAAGGAATTGTGGAATCTGTACAAATTGTCAAAGATGGAAAAGCTTCTGAAACTGAAGCAGTAGACTGTAAATGGTACATCCGAGCACCACCCCGATCTAAGGTCAGTCCTTCATCCACTTGCTGATTTGCCATTTAATTTAAGAAATTGACTTTTCTAATATGTTGTGCATTTCTTAGTACAGTCAGATCTTGTTTAATAACTTTACAGCTTGGACTTGTAAACTATTTTCTTCCTTCTGCCATGGAAGGATAATTTGTCACCTCAGCCAAAATAACTTACTTTCTCTATAAATAATGATGTGAGCAACATTAATGTGTTTTTTGTGCCATAAGTAATTTTCTGAAATTAATCTTTAATTTTTCTCATATTTATAAAGAATCAATGTGTTTTCTTAAGTGGGTGGTAATCTTACCACTTTATTTTCAATATATTTCAAATGCCTAATATAGAGACTACTAAGGGAATACTGCTGGCTCCCTAAGGTCATCATTGTTTCTCATCTGGGAACTGTGAAAATGGAGCCAAGGTAAATTCATGTTCCTCTGTATGTGACCTTTAGTTCCTTTGGTTTAGAGCAACAGACAGAAAGAGATAGTGTTTTCATTTCTCTTCCACCACAGTCAGCAAGCCATGCCTTTGTAACAAACAGGAGAGGGCTGCAATGAATGTAACAACTGTTTCATTGGATTTTGTTTGATTTCCTCTCTTATCCATGGCTTATCAGTTATTATATGGATTACTTGTTGCTGGTTACACTACCATTTCTCCTCTCTTTGCAATTTATGCCTCCCACCTACTTGCATTCACTGTGTTAAAAACAACTTCACATTATATTTTTTCTAGCTGTTTATTGGACAAGAAAAATTTTACAACGTAGAATTTATAGTTCCACTGATCTCTGCTATCTTTAAACAGATAAGGATTTTTTTTTTGTGTAATCTTAGAGCAGACTGTACTGAATATATGTAACTGTTCAAGCATTTGGTGTTGAATATCAGGAGGAAGTGTTTTCAGAAGAGAAAAAGTCATTAATATCAGCATTGGTCTATTGTGAAAGTTTAGGAGAGGAGTTGAATAATTGGCTCATGAAGACTACAGATAAATTATTTCCAGAATATACTTAATCTCTTTTTTTTTTTTTTTTTTTTTTTTACCTTTGGATAAATTCAATATTCATGGCTGTTTTCAATTAAGTATATGAGCTTCCCACTGTGCTACAGTAAGCAGCTATACATGTGAAATGACTGGAATGATGAATGATTATTGCATATGTTATATACTTAAGTATTAGTAGAAAGAAATCAGGTAAACACATAATCAGAATTTTGCTTAGTAGAATCCACACAACTAAATAGGATGATAAAATTTTCCTAGAATCTCAATTTCAGTTTATGCTTAGTTGGTCAGCTAATGTCATTGTGGTATTTTTACTTGATCTAACTCTAAAGTTCTGTACCATTCCAAGTTCTGCTAGAAATCCCATATTTACTTACCTGTAGGATTTATCCACACTTCAGTCCTGATGTCAAAATACAAATCGTATAGCTACATAATCACAGTGTTTAACAGAAGAATGCCACAGTGCCACTCTCAGTAGAGCACTAAAGACAGTTTATGAATGTCTATACCTGCATTTAGTTGTGTTGCGTTTCGGAAGTGTAGACCTGCTAAAGAGCATCTCAAGACAGAGAGATGAGAGAGTTTTAGAAAACTTAAGGAAAGACTGGAAGTTATTTAAAGCCATCTAAAAGATTTTGTGGAAGAGCATGATACCAGATAATAAAAAGCTTTTAGAAAGAGGAAAGAATTCTCTGATGTCCATGGCTGTAGGATAAGCCATGGTCCTGCATTCCAAAAGGAAGATTCAGGTTAGATATTATGGAAGAAAATTCTGAACAGAAGAGAGGGGATTATGAATGATTAGTTAAGGAAATTTGTTCAGCCAGCACTGCTAGCAATCTTAAAGTGCAGGTTGTTAAAAACCTATGAAAAATGAAATATTATTATTCCTATCTTCAGGCTGACGGCTGGGCTAGGTCATCTCTTGACAAATCTTGAAGCTCCCATCTCACAGAATTTTCTGGACAGAGGCATAGGGCAATATAAAAGCATATAAATCAGTATTTTCTCATATGTGAAGCTGAAAGTTTTTTCAGCAAGTTAGGAAATAAAAACAGTGTTCAAACTTAGATTCATTTTAGAGGGTTAATTACAGTTTAGCACTTGAAATTTCTTAGTGTGGTTTCCACATATATATGTATATATATACACATACATTTATATATGTACACACACCATAAAAAAAACAACCAACCAAACAAACAAACAAAAAAAAATCCCCCAACAAAAAAAACCCCCACAACTATTGTGGTTTAACTCCAGACAGTGACTAAACACCACACATCTACTCACTCACCCCCCTTTGGTGGGATGGGGAAGAAAATTAGAAGAGAAGAGAAAACTTGTAGGTTGAGTTAGAGAGAGTTTAATAAATAAAGTAAAAGCTTTGCAAACAAACAAATTAAAACCAGGAATTTATTCACCATTTCCCATCAGCAGGCAGATGTTCAGCCATCTCCAGGAAACCAGGAATCCATCATGAATAAGGGATACTTGGGGAGACAAACGCCATTGCTCTGAATGTTCCCCCCTTCCTTCTTCTTTCCCCAGCTTTATTTGCAAATCACGATGTTATATAGTATGGAATATCCCTTTGGTCAGTTGGGGTCAGCTCTCCCAGCTGTGTCCCCTCCCAGCTTCTTGTGCACCCCCAGCCTACTCATTGGTGGGGTGGTGTGAGAGGCAGAAAAGGCCTTGACTCTGTGTAAGCACTGCTCAGCAATAGATAAAACATCCTTGTGTTATCAGCACTGTTTTCAGCACAAAATCAAAACAGAGCCCCATACCAGCTACTATGAAGAAAACTAATTCTATCTCAGCCAAAGCCAGCACATACACTCAGTACAATAATTCAGTGACATCATTCTAATTTATGGCAGTTTGCACCTATGAAAATAGGCTCTTCTGCTAAGAACAGTAAGAGCTCAGGAGATGTCTTTAAATCCACATGTTCCTGTAATCAGGGCTGCACAATTTGTTACTGGGAACTATGCCTAAAAGGCCAGAGTTTTTCAGACAGAGTTTGGGTTGGATCTTTACATCTTTAGTTTCTTAATTAAACTGTGCCAGAATGTGGGCTGCTTGCAATTTCATTTGGCTTAAGCTCATCCAATCTAAACTGTCTGCAGAAGCAGGATGCAAGTCCTTTCCCTGGTTTGCAATTTCAGATTCAAGCCAAGTCTGAGCTCAACATATGAGCAATGACTTCAGTCAAGGAGTATGAACTTGAGATCTCTAAGCCTGAGCTTCAGACTGACAGTCTGGGTATAACATTACTGCTCTCTTTAGCAATGGGAGAGAGAAGCAAGTTTCTTTCACACACTTAACAATGAGCCTTCACCAATTACCTTACAGAATCAAAAGTAAAATCTTGAAAGTGCATGCAGAACTGAAACTTTCTGGAAGTACAGAAGGCGGTTTAAACAGGACTTCAATCTATACTCAGACCTGGAACCTTATATTTGGTAGTGACTGGTAGCAAAGTGTGTCCTGCCCTGCTGAGTAATGTATCTGTGAATCTGAAGTTTAGAAACACTGGTGGTTCTGCATTTTGTATAGATGCAAATTTCAGTCAGTAAAGAGCAAGAATGGAAAATGCTGACCTAATGTGCCAACCTACCCAAAACAGTAAAGATCCAGAGGAACCTCCCCATCCCAAAATGCTTTACTGTAGAACAAAGCCCAGAGGAGGTACCTGCTGAGTAATGTATCTGTGAATCTGAAGTTTAGAAACACTGGTGGTTCTGCATTTTGTATAGATGCAAATTTCAGTCAGTAAAGAGCAAGAATGGAAAATGCTGACCTAATGTGCCAACCTACCCAAAACAGTAAAGATCCAGAGGAACCTCCCCATCCCAAAATGCTTTACTGTAGAACAAAGCCCAGAGGAGGTAGTGGATAAGCTTATTGCACTGGGATTTACAATATTTCAGATATTACTGGCTACAGCAGTGGATAAGCAGAGAGTCCTTTTTATCAATAGAAAAGAAAAAAATGAAAATAATGATAATATTTCCTCACTTACTGTTAAGGGTGAAATATTAGACGATTGATGGCAAACGTTTTTTTAATTTTGGATGTGTCAGCAGAGTTTGACAAGGTCACCCAGGAAGACAGAATGCACATTTATGCTCAGGTAGCTCTTCCTTTGGTGGATAACTTTCCCAGCCAGGTCCCATTTTATCATGCTTGTTTCTTGAAAGGTTTTGTAGGGGAAAAAAAGTCAGCAGAATTTTAAGGTAAAAGTAATAAAACCTTTAGAAAGATGATGTTCTGATGCTGGGAAAAAACAGTAAGCAGTGTTTATAATCTGAAACTCTGGTCTAGTGCCCATAATACAGATAGAGAAGAATTAATTTGGATCCAGTCCAGTGGAAGTTACCTATTCAGGAGAAATGAGCAAGAAGCACATTTAGACTAAGAAAATAGTCTAAACACACTTCAAGAAATAAAATGAAGTTGTAATCTATTTACACATAGAATGATGCCTAGTTCTCCCACCTCACCTGAGCACGCTACTGGGCAAAGATAACTTTACAGGTTATAGGATACATGATACAGATTGTAAGATACTTTTTAGGAAAGACTTGTGCTCTTCAATGAGACATGTAAAGAAAGCAGTTTAAACTGTCAGTTCTAGAAGGCTAGTAGATCCCTATTTTTTGAATGCTTTTAAAGCAGATTTAGAAGAGAAGCTTTAAGTACTAGAATAAAATTTAATAGGAGGTATTTGAATGGGGATTCTTGAAATGTTATAAAAAATTGAAATTTAGAGACTGAAAAACCTAATAACCAGAGACACTTTTACAGGCTTCAGATGAGCTCTATCTCTGAAGAAGCTCTGAAGCTCTCTAAAATACAGATAAAGTAGTAGAAAATATTGTATATCTATTCTAAACTATTAAAACCACTTCTCTGAAATAGTTTTTTTAGATGGAGATGCAAAACAAGCAACTGTGTAGAATCACTTCTAAAAGGTGTGGTAATACACATGTCAGAGTAACACTGATAAGAAACAAACTGGTTTAAATCATCATGAATCTATTCTATTCAGTTATAGAAATATAACCTACATCATCATCCTCAAACCAAATAATTTTTAGGAAATGCAATAAAAAAAAGCTACAGATGAAAGTGACAAAACATTTACCAAAAAGAACAGCAGAATCAGGATGTGATCTACAGTTTTTGGTGTTAAAAAGCAGAACAGCACCAAGGAGCTGTAAAAGTTGTCACTTGTGAGAATTCTGCCACTGTATAACAGAAAAATGAAGATGGCTTGACAATTAGAATAAAGGTCAAGTACTGGGGACTGGCAGAAGTTTGAAAAAACCAAACAGGGCAAAAAGAAGTCTGAAGTCTTCACTTGTCCAGGAAAATGGTATTTTGATTTCTGATCCTGGCTGTGAATCACAGGGTGTTACAAGAAATGTACCATATAAGGTTGTCACCTTCAAGAGACAGTGTTCTCCTGTAGTGACAGGACAAGGGTTACAGGTTTAAATTGAAAGCAGGGAGATTTAGCTTGGATATCAGGAAAAAACTCTTCAAGGAAAGGGTGGTGAAGCGCTGGAACAGGTTGCCCAGAGAAGCTGTGGATGTCTCATCCCTGGAAGTGTTCAAGGCCAGGCTGGATGAGGCTTTGAGCAACCTGGTCTAGTGGAGAGTGTCCCTGCCTGTGGCAGGGGGGTTGGAAGTAACTGGTCTTTAAGATATCTTCCAACCCAAACCATTCTATGATTCTATGACTGTTTAACCTAGTCTTGTGTTTACAAGAGAATTGACCGAAGCTAGAAGCTGAATATGCAAAATCTGAATGTTGGCCCCATTGAAGAGGAGATTTTTGTTTTACATCTAAATTACTTTTGGCAGTTGAACGATGCCTTTTTGTTTGGTTCGTTTGGTTTGTTTTGTGTTGATGCATTATAAAGGACTGAATGTCTGCACACATATATTAAGTCTGATACGCTGGGATATGGTTTGAAGCTTTTCCTGACTGGCCTGATCAATCATGTTGTCAGCCCTAACCTTCATTGATTGATTAAAATGCAGAACTCATCAAAAGTGATTCACTATGAAGAGATTATAATCTGACCATTTTACTGAGGTGATATATTATTCATAATTTACAACCGTTCTTTTTTTCTCATATATGCAAAGATTTCTGTTGTTTTCAAATTCAAATTAAAAAATAGTAAAACTTATCCAGAATTTCCTTTTTCATGAATATGATGACAATACCAGCATTAAAGGTGACAGGACAATTATTTGAAAGATAATGTGACCAAGTATAAATTATATATGCTACAGTTGCAGTGAGGCTTTATCAGTTATGTTGCTAATGGCATTGGCATTTGCAGTGACATCTTGAAGCTCAGTAAAAGCTAATACTTGTGCACTAGGGCCTGTTCATCTGAGTAATGTGGAACTGATGATTTGAGGAAAGTGTCTTATTAAAACTTTACAACAAAAATGTTAAAGAAGAAAATAGGGCAAATAAGATGTTCTCTTCAACAAGTATGTCCCGATTATGCTAATACAATGTGTCACTACCTACAGAAATGTTATAATTCTAAAAGCTCCTATTGGCATCAATGAAAAAAGGCTTAATGAAAGCACATGGTGGCATTTGAGTTTGTGACCTCTTTTTTGTTAATTTGTTTTCTTTTGGGGGAGAAAAGTTTCTTATCCACTGCTGTTCAAAGTAATGGCTAAGATCTCAGTAAATGAAATAACCAGAAATATTTATAATTTTTCTTTTCCTTTCTGCTTAATTTCTTTTAGTGAGATCCACGTACCAGTGAAAGTAATGAGAATATTGCTACTGATTTCAGAAAACCATGTATCAGGAACAATTTGCATTAGATAACAGTTTGTCATATAATCAGTTTTATTCTTTCCCTGGGGAACTCAATTTATTAGTAATTTTCTTCTGCCAGTGTGGGTCTTTCAGCCTGTGACAGGAACAATGGCAAATATATAGTAATAAACCCATAAAAATTGGCAGAGTGATGCAGATGCAATTACATTATTCCACCTCTTTAAAATAAAATCTGATCCAATATCAGGTTTTCAGTTTGTGTAATCAGTTTCCAGTTTTTAAAAATGCACTGCAATCTTAATCCATAGGTCTGATGCAAATAAGCTTAAGTATATAGAAATATGAACACTGATTTCAGTGAGCTTTGGATCAAGTCCTCATTACTTTATATAGAGTTCTGGGAATAGACATCTCCAAAGAGGACTACGACAATGAAACTCCAAAACACCTCAGAATATCAGGAATTTATTTTCTCTAATTTATGAAACTTCATGTCATTGGAGAAGGTGCCATCTTTCTTCTGAAGGATGGACATAGATTTTAAAGCCAAATATTTTGTTCCAGTTCCTATCTAGTTTATATATGTTATGATCATTACTGAATTTATCACACAGAGAAATGAACCGGTATGACTGACAGCAAAATTCAGGCTTGGGAAGAACTGAAATTGTTGGCTTCTGCACTGAAAGACTCAAAGTGAAATGCTAAGTTATTGTTCTCTTGATTTCTTCTCAACATTTATAAATGCTACTTTAAGAAATATTTTACTGTTTTACAAGACTAATGTGAAACTAGAGAATGTCAAATGATAAACCCATGGAAATAAGACTTTGGCTGTACTGTTATATGAGCAATCTGTTTGAATGGATCAGGAATAATTGATGAATGCTGGAAATTGCTGTGAGACCTGGTATTTTATAACCACAGTGAGGATTAGCACACATTTCTTGTAAGAACGAAAACTGATAGAAATACATCTCAGTACTGAAATGCGACACCCTGTACAAGAGATATGTGTGCTTATATATACGTATACACACAGACATATGTAGATATGCATGTATATATATAAGACAGAAGGTTAGAAATAAAGAAATGAGCAAGCATAAGGTGTACGTTTAACTCCCCATTCCAAGTGAAACATTATGCAGAGAAGGACTATGGACTATCTCAGTAGCTTCACAGGAGAGGCTGGGTGCCAGAACAGTGTGTGTCATGACTGGTCTCAAGGACACAGAAGCAGCTCTCCAGTGTGTCCCAACTATGGCCAGTTGCTGGGTGTGAGTATCATAGCTCTGCCTCTTCCCGAACAACCCTCTCTTGCACATCATCTTTGCTGGCAAGGCAATGCCTTGCCTGTGACAGCTGGATCCCAGGAGCTGCTAATACGAGAGCATCTTATCAAACCATAGGAGTGAGGAGTAAGACCTCATCTCACATTGCCCACCCCAGTTCTGCATGGCTGCGTTCAAGTCACTAACTGGTCCAAAATTCATGTCTGCAGCTTTCTCACTGGCTGCTCATTTTTACTTGGTTCCAGTTAATTCTGCACATTTTCATAAATTTCCTATCAGAGGTGTAACAGTTTCTAGGAAGTAGTTGGTAGCAAAGGTCAGCCAGCTGCCTGGTGGCCATGAAAGTAGCTGATGGTATATAAAGAGAAAAGAGCAGGAGCCACACCAAAGACTAGGGACAACTGAGGGGCTAACAAAGGCGGGCATCAGCAAGACAGAAATACTCTAAATAGCTGGAGAACACCAAAACCAAGGATTTGGAAAATGCAAAGTATTAAAGGGTCAGATGCCTGAGCACCTGGGAAAAGGAGGAGGAGAGCAAAGAGAGAAAGAGAGCCTTGCAAAGGGCTGCAGCCAGTACAGATGAACTTCAGAAATACATTTTCTTCACTAAGCAAATCTACAGAATCCGAAACAAATTTTTAAGTATGACTTCAACAAGGCAGTAGGTGACCTGTTTTAACAGGAATGCAGACTGCATGTCCCCCAGTATGAGAGGAAATGGCAAGATATTTCAAAACAACACATTTATAAAAAGTGGTGGATATTGTGAGAAAATTTCAACAATGCCGAGTGACCAAACTCTAGAAATTTCTCATTCCACTGCAAGAGTGGAGCAACCTATAAAAGAAATGAAAAACACTATAAAAATTATTCCTTGATACAAGATGTTGCCATCTGAATATTACTTGATATATTGCTGGTAACTGTTATATTTCATAGAGATCAATACAAGCAGCTTCCTCAATTTATGGTATTTAAAACCCAGCATACATGGTAAAAGTAGAATTTACTTAACTGCAATTTAATTGAAATATATTCCTCTAAGTCCTTCTGGAAGATGGGAATGTTGGAACATAAGTAAGGATTATTGTAAGAAATAAGATACAAAAAAGGTTTAGGCAAGCAAAATTAAACCTAGTATGCTGAATTTCATATGCTATTAAAGATTGTTTTACAAATATTCTTTTCAGAGAGATGAGTTGGAAACCATAACAAGGTATGAAAATGTATCATAATACACTATCTGAAATGGCTCATTTAAAAATCTGAGTTATTATTAAACAGTAGTAGACTACTTATAGGCACGTAATTCTCAAACCATAAGAGCTTTAATATATTAATGAAGGGAAGTGGTGAGTCCTGTTGCTACTAGGATATGCTATGTTTGCGTACCTTATGCAAATCCAGAGAAGCTTTTTAAGCAATTGTTCTGTGCGTGTAAAAACTGCCTGATGTTAATAAAATTGTTTGCAAAGAAATATGTCTTATATCTAATATATCTAAGATTCTTTTTGGTTATTTTTTCAAGTGAAGATGCATATAGGTGGATGCTGGATATGTTTATTGGCTTTTTATGCTATTTCTGCCCTACTTCACCTTTCTGTATCATTCTCCTGAAGTCTCCTGGGTATGCTAGGCATTTTAATTATGTATCAGGTGTCACGTGAAAATATTACTTAGCTTCTTTATTACTGGAATATTTGATGTTGCTTATATTGCCAATTGCTTTTAAAATGAGTGGATTTGCCTATTAAAGCCCATAGTTGAATATCAAGTAATATAATTTTCTCCTCACCCTTACTTCTTTTTGAGTAGATTTAAAGATTTCTTTGCAAAGGGCAGGAGAACTATTACACTGTGCTGGTTTTAATTGTGATGGAGTTAATACAGTAGCTAGTATGAGGCTATATTTTGGATTTATGCTGTGAAGAATATTAGTAACATACTAACACTTTTAATTCTTACAAAGGAATGTTTATATCAAGCCAAGGACTTTTTCAGTTTCTGATATTGCACCTGTGTTCCCAACTTTTTTCTCTACAAGAAACTGGGAGCATAAAATATTATGCTCAGTATATATGTTGGGGTGTGGGACAGGGGTCATTCTCTCTCATTGGCATGCTCTCTCTCATTAACATGCTCTCACATTCGCACTCTGGGCCTAGCTTTCAGGCTCTGGCTCTCGCTAGTCAATGACTGGCTGGGCATCTGTTGGCAGGTGATGAGCAGTAGTATAATTTATTTCATTTTCCAATATTTTCCTTACATATTATTAGTAGTTGTAGTATTATTTACATTGCATATTATTTATTAGTAATAATATAACTATTATTGGTATTGTTAGCATTATTGTTGTTATTGTTAGTATTATTGTTATTGCTGTAATTTTTTTTTTTTTCAGTTATTAAATTGTTCTTATCTCAACCCATGAGATTCTTTTTCTCTTCCTCAGATTCTTTGCCTCCAGTGTGGGAGGAGGGAAGTGAGTGAGCGGCTGTGTGGCTGGGGTTAAATCGTGTCATAATTTTATCAGAGAACTTAGCTCATATGCAAGAGACATTTCCTAAAATACTTTCTATGTTTCTAGTAGTTTCCACAAAATACATCTGATTTCAGCCCTGTTAAATTATGAAAAGCTTCGTTTAGAAAAGCTGAGATGGTGGTCAAATTGTTTGAGGAAACAAAAAGATTAATGATAGAGTTCTGCCTGGTTCCCAAATTCTCACTTCCTGAATCAGTGTAGCTGAGACATATCACAAAGATGACACATATTGACTCTGGGGTGGGAGCAGCAATTATTTGCCTTATTATTTTCCACGTCAGGCAAGTAATAGAGCAGTATTGCGCCAGCCAGCAAAAGAAGAAATTTCTAGCTTGTCTGTTTGTCAGCTTGAAGGACTGTAGTACATACCTCTCAAAGACAGGTATATATTTGGAAATTAGGACCTTACTTCAAAGAAGAACAAAAATATCTAGATCTTTGCTTGATTCTACTTTGAAGACGATAAAATTCCAGGAAGTATAAATAGTGTTAGTGTCTGCATTAATCCCCTTCCAGGCAAGTGGTCTATGGATCACCAGCTCCAGAAAAATTATTTTGATGGTGGTGTTGTGTAGTTTTTCTCCTACAAGGTAGAGCAAATGTGTTTATTGTTTGTTTAGTCATTCTCAAATGTCTGTACGTGTTGTCTTTGTTGTTTGTTTGTTTCATAGATCTATTTGCGATTCTTGGACTATGAGATGCAGAATTCCAATGAATGCAAGAGGAATTTTGTAGCTGTATATGATGGAAGCAGCGCCGTGGAGGATTTGAAAGCCAAGTTTTGCAGCACTGTTGCTAATGATGTAATGCTGCGGACAGGTCTCGGTGTAATCCGCATGTGGGCTGATGAAGGCAGTCGAAGCAGCCGATTCCAGATGCTCTTCACATCTTTCCAAGAACGTAAGACCCTAATCAATGGATCTGACTTTCAGTTTGTTAAATGCTACAAGTCTCAAAAAATCTTAATATTTTCTTCACGCAGAGTAGTCCCTGAAGAATGTTCCCAAACAAGATATATTAGAACATTTTTGTTCCAAGCATTTATAATGTGCAATAATTTGTAATACACATGATTCAGAAACAGGAAGACAGGTATGAGTAGTCATGACCTGACCACCACGACTTTTATCTGATCCCCAAATTACCGGGCTGCCATGTCTGTTTTCCCTCACACAACATGTAAAACAATACAGCTCTGAAGGTTTTTATCAAGTCTGATATATCCTTTTCTATTAAATTGATTTTTCAGTTCTCATTATGATGGGCATTTGAAAAATACCTTATAATTATTTTTTCATGGATGGTGGGTGTCTTTTTGCATATTCCAGAATGCATTTATCAACATATATATCATGTATTGTTAAGCAAGGAATTTAATTTTTTGTAATATCAGAAATTTTCTAAAAGCTTTACATAGTATTTTGGTTAATATTGCCTCTATATGTCTTGTCTGCATTCTTATGTTTATATGATTTCTGGACTCAAATAATAAGCAAAACAGACTTTGAAAGAAAAAGAAAAAGGTAGTTCTAGCCAGTTTAAAAAAAAAACAAACAAGGCACAAAAAACTCTTAACAAAACCTTATAATCCCACTCCCTGAAAATCATTGACTCACGTAATCATCCGTGAAAGATATCCATTTGTTTTCTTTGATGGAAATGATGCATATTTGGTCCCTTGAGCAAGGAGTATAAACATTTATTTTCACGTGCCTATTCATGTTCATTTTTAATGTATTTTTTAGATTGTGCATCACATGTCTGAATCTGTGAATATGTGACTGTCAGTGGTTGGAATGAAGGCACAATCCTACCAAACACATTCTTCATCTGTATTTGTATTCTCTGTGTGTGTACCCTGCAATGAGGCAATGAGAGTCTGTTGAGAACAGCTTCTGTAATTCCTTAATTATAGCTCTGATTAAAAATTTCTGACAGTCTACATGCCTGAAACTGAATATACCACTGTACTCTCACACTGTAGCCTTAGGGTGGATTACATTTTTCCTGTCTGTAAATCAGGCCAGGGTCTAAAAACCATTGAGAACCCTCAGTTGAGGTGATACTGCCCTTTTCTCATTTCTGCAGCTGGAGATGTCTTGAATATTCAAGATCTGATTCATTTTTTTCACAAGGCATCTTGATCTGTTACCTTAGAAACAACTGCATAGACACTGGAGGTTCACAGCATATAAAGAACTGGAGAGTGAAACATTTTGATGACTAACTTGAAATGAAGCTTTGAATATGTGTGTTTGCAGGGCTTTCATATTTTAAAGGAAAATAAGGAAAAATGTGCTATTTTCTCTTATAGTATTCCTAATATGTTTATGTGACATGCTGCATGTTATGTATTCTGAACAGTCATTCTAAAACCTGAATATTTATTAAGGGCTAAATTGTGTTTTGAAATATATACACAGCCTGCTCATAAATATTAGGGGAAATTGCATCTGTGTTTTTAATGCTGGAAGTTGACTTTAAAGGTTTAAAGGTGATATCAATTGTACTTTCAGTGCCATGTCAGTTGTCCATAAGTGCTGCCCTATGTCGCAGACGGGCGTTGGCTGTCACAAGTCAGCTAGAGCAGATGTCTGGTGTGCTCACAGCAAGACACAGCTCATAACATGTAAACTGCAATGTCTTTCAGCAGCGTGTGGGAATAATTAGATCATATGCATGGAAGAGAAGGAATGTCAAACCTCATTCAGGGAGACGTGCATCAGGGAACAGACACCTGTGTCTCTTCTTGGGGACAAAGAGGAAAAAAGCTATTTTGTGCACCTAGAGCTGAAAAGGAAATAAAATAGAAGAT